>NC_085087.1:8671836-8681836 GCF_963422355.1 Corticium candelabrum | reverse complement strand
TCGTACATTCTTGCTGAAAATTGCGTAAATTTAGAATATAGCTACAAACAAACAAACCAAATAGTAAGAAACACATGCCATACATACAAAAGTATCTATCCTGAGTCAGTACGCAGCTGAGTTAGATCGTTGTCATCAGCTAGATGTATAAGATTGGAAGGTGTCTGCGCCACCGCCATGACAGCTGACAGAACACAATCTTCAGTTTGCCTTCCAATTGTATCGTAGCTCTCGTCGTATTTGGGCTCTTGTAGACAGTAACCCAACATCTCTTGTTACGAAAAGCAAAATAAAACTAAACGTGTGAGGAGGCATTAGCGCCAGAGGCGTAATGAATTTAGCAAGAACCTCAATTCGACTCTATCAATTCATCCTACATGAGAGTTTGTTTGAAACTGCAAACACTTTGTATTCCGATGGTTGGAGGCTGCAACAGGACAATGCACCAGCTGACAGTCTAGAAGAACGTAAGATTGAGTCTCTCGCTAGCAGAAATGTTCACGTTATTGACTGGCCTGTCAACTCACCGGACCTGATGCCAATAGAAAATTTATGGAGTTGGATGAAACGTGAAGTAGGTAAGAAGCGCAACCAAAGAACAAGACAGAACTGGAAGCTGGGATACTAACATGTGGGAGGGTCTTAGGCAATTGATATCCAAAACTATTTTACTCATTGCCGTCTAGATCAACGTATTGTAAACATTGGAGGTCGTACTAAATATTGATAGCACAAACTTTTGTCATTGGTCTCACTCTTGCACAGTTTTTAGACATTGGGCTTGAATACCAGACAATCTAGAAAATCATCTATCCTACTCTGAAAGCAAGGGAATGTTTTCGTGCTAGAAAAAGTTGGCACCATATGTGACACGCTTTCGCTGAAAGAGTCTCAATGATTGTGGCAGGAACTGTAGATTTGTTTGTATGTTTGCGTCTTTTTTGTCTGTTTGTTTGTGTATTTGTCTGTTTGTCTGTCTGTTTATTTGTTTGTTTGTATGTTTGTATGTTGGTCTGTCTGTTTGTTTGTTTGTATGTTTGTCTATTTATTTCCTATGTAGTTTCTAATACTTTATTATTTTACATCTACTTAAGCTTCTTTTTCAAATGACCCTCTCACACAAATCACACTTGACTGTGACCTTGAGGGACAAAGCCAAGACTTCACAACTCAAGAATGCTCCCTTCCCATTCAGCTTGCCAGAAGTAGCAAAGATCAATCAACACCACCTCCACAGACCAATACAGAAAGTTGTCACTCACTTGAATTTAACCCATTACTGTTTGCTGATACGCATCACTTGTATTTGTGACAGATATCAAGGGTGGTTCGTCCTCGGAGAAAGAAACCATTGATGTCTCGACTGTCATGGAGATTTTGGTTGGTTCGGGTGTGTGGAAGCAAGTGCCTAGTGCTGCCGTGCAGGCAAAGCAGAAGCTACAAGCTGACTTGGAATGTTACCAGAAGGAGGTGACAGGTAGGGTGCTTGGTACTTGGTTGTAGAGACTGTCGATTGTGATGAGATAGGTAGTTGTGTTTTGACAGAGAGATTGACAGACAGACAGACAGACAGACAGACAGACAGACAGACAGACTTACATGCAAACATGGAGGTGGGCCTGTGTGGTAACACGATGAAATTGTAAATGCATGGAGCACTTGTCTACATGAATTAATGATTGATCACGAGAAAGAACCTCGACATCGTTACTCTGGAAATGAGAATAGACCAGACATAGTTGCGTATGACTCTGGGTGTAGCTGTGACCTTGATGTAGCTATGGCTCATCCTTTCAGCCAAGACGCTTTAAAGCAGCAGGCAGCTTTAGAGGAAGGTTTTGCTGCAGCAAGAAGGGAGGAAAGGAAGATGATCAAATATGAAAAACAACAACTTGCTGGCAATACATCAAGCCTCAATTTCACTCCTCTGGTATTTGAACATTTTGGAACATGGGGATCAGAAGCTACCAACTATCTAAACAAACTAGCCAGAAGATCAAGGGACATTGAAGGCTATACAAATGAAGCTGACTTTAGAGGTTTTTGGAGAAAAAAATTCTCAATAATATTACAACGATGCAACACTAGAGTCATCCTCCACAAGCTGACACGTGTCTTCCCTGGAGAAGAAGATGAGAACATACACAATAGAGACTATCAAAGTAGTTTGCATTAAACTAAAGCTGAACTCAGTAGATTGCTTGTATTTAGTGTCAGAAATGTAATGTAGAGTTTGTGTTTCAATAAATGAAATTGACAGACAGACAGACAAACAGACAGACAGACAGGCAGATTGACAGACAGATTGACAGACAGATAGTTAGACAGATTGTTATATTTGAAAGGTTACTCTACCAATGACAATTGCTAACTTTGTACAAGATTTATACAAAATAGTCAGTGAAGAAAATCTTTAATGTCTCTATCATGTATAAAGTCGTCAAAGTTGCACTTAGACAAGTTGGCCAACTTTTAAAAATCACTCAAGCGTTGCAAGACGATACAACAATAGACAGTGTTTCCTTCATCTATCTCTAAAGTTTGCTTTATTGTTTCTCTCACTTTCATCTTTCGCCTTTTTGAGATTCGGTTGAGATATTCTTCAGCCATAGGGCCCCAGAAGCCAAAGTGCTCAAAGACCAAGGGAATTCATGGTGTATGGGACCCTGATTGAGACTGCTGTTGTTTGTATTTTGTCAGTTTTCTTGTTTCTTCAACTCGGCTGCATAGCCTGATTATTTCTCTGCGGTAGGTTGTAGAGTTTCACAAGAAAGTGGATGAGCCATGCATTGAAATATCCAGACAGACAGACAGACAGACAGATTTTTATTTGATATTGACAGACAGACAGACAGACACAGACAGACAACCACTTTTTCTCAAGTTTCATACCGACTTTCCATTGTTTGCACAGTCATCAGCAGAGCAATGGAGACGACTCAACAGGAGCTAGAAGAGAGGAGACGCCATCTCGAACATCTCCAGAATGACATCTATTCCATTCGCGAACAAGTCCACCAGCTCGAAGATCAAGAGCAGCGATATCGTCAACGAGGTCGCATTCTATCAAACCAACTGCAGGAGATCCTAGAGAAAATGAGAAGGCTCGACAAATTTACGGGAGGAATGGCCTCAAACAGCAGTGTAAGGGAGGATGTTTGACATGATAGCAAATAGCATTTTATGTGAACAATGCTTTTGCAATCTGTTGACAGTGATTGTTGCATTAGCCTTTATTTTTGTGTGTAGATCTCAGTGTTGGTGTGTGCACTTAGTGTGTGCACTTTGTGTGTGTGTGTGTGTGTGTGTGTGTGTGTGTGTGTGTGTGTGTGTGTTGTGTGTGTGTGTGTGTGTGTTTGTCCATGGTATTCTTTGTCATTGGTCTGTCAATTCTGATACCGTTTTTTGCTTAATTTTTACTATATTTTAAGAACCGGTTTTTAATAATTATTGTGTTGCTTGTTGGCAGAAATGTACTACATGTGTAGTCTACTGTGCTTCAGTAGGTACAATGAGTACAGGTTGAGGGTTGAATAAAGTCATTAGAGTCACACACACACGCACACACGCGGCGAACACAACACTACCTTTGAAGTCCCGACATATTAGTGCGCGGCGCGTAGTGTAATGGTGCGAACACCCTATCCTCGTACCCAGGCCCTCTTGCGCGCCCGGAGCCTGGTACACGTTGTATTCGCATGCGCGCATAAATTAGAAGGAAATCGTGGTAATATATGCACGCATGCGGAACCGACGTTGTTTAGAATGTCGCGCGCAGTGAGACCCAATTTGGCAAATGGTGGATGAAGGCAGAGCTTCTGGTTTGATATGGTGTTGCACTACGCTCTAGGCAAGCTTAGGCTGTGTAATGTAGAGCTGAAGGAGCAGCAGCGTGTTGTCGTAGAGCACATCTACAACGGAAACGACGTCTGCAGCTGGCTTCCTACAGGATACGGTAAATCGCTGTGCTATCAACATACACCGTATAGGGTTGACTGCAAGCTAGAGAAATGTGGTGAAGAAGATTGTGGATATGTCGTACGCGTCATTGTCGCGATCGTGTCTCCTATAGTATTGCTGATGATAGAACAAGTCAAAGATTACGCGAACGCGGAGTTTCACTTGACCTTGGGTCTAGATCTAGTGCTTCATCACTACTGATTCAGTGAACACGGAAGCTGTTTCACTGTCGATTGCGCGCGACATTATCGGCTCGAGATTCTAAACAACGTCGGTTCCGCATGCGTGCATATATTACCACGATTTCCTTCTAATTTATGCGCGCATGCGAATACAACGTGTACCAGGCCCTCTTCTCCGGGCGCGCAAGAGGGCCTGGGTACGAGGCTACGAACACCCCAGCCTCGGTATTCCAGACTGCTTTCTGCACGTGATGGGAGGAAAGGGTGGGAGGAGAGAAGAAAGCAGTCTGGGGACAGCTCTATTGTAAGTGACTTCGGAAGAGGCGCGACTGCTCAAGTTCAGAGACATCCGCTCCAATCAAAACCACCGCTCAAGAAAAAACGGCCAATCAGCGCTGTAGACAACTGCAGACGTCAATGAGTACTTTGTAATTACCTCTAAGCGATTCTCAGACGACTGTAATAGCACAGTGGGGTGCAGCTAAAGCTGGATTTACAATATGGGAACGCTTGAGCGTCGCGTCGCGTGCGTCATGCGTCACGTTGTCTTGCGTGGGAGTGGCACGTACGCGTCACACGCGTCGTACCATTCACAATACGATTTCAGCGCGCCGTAGACGTTGCTGCCTGAATTATTGAACTGACCACTCGCGCTTCGGTTTTCTACTAGCAGAACTCTGCCGGAACCCCCAGCTTGCTCAAAATCAATTTCTAGGCGTTCTCCCATGCACGCAGGTCTTTGTACGTCTTGCAGTTGATCATCCACAAGCAAGGACAGCTCTCTACGCAATCTATAGACCGCTCAACGTCGAGTACAGCGCCCAAATCATTGCCCACGGAAGCCACACGTGCATTTATAGTTGGCTGTGATTGGTCGAAATCAAGGTGCTACTTCCGACGCGACGTGTACAGCTTCCGGTTCGACGCTCAAATAGAACTTGGTTCTATTTGGACGCGTCACGTCGCGTCCGTCGAACGTCGCGTCGCGTAGACCATTTACAATTTGAATTTGTACTACGCGACGTGACGCGACGCTCAAGCGTTTGCATATTGTAAATCCAGCTTAACACAAATGCAACGCGCTGCGTCTTTCGCTCCTGATGACATGATAACTCAGTGAATGCTTATCAGACGTTACCGGACGGTAGAACCATTGCAGCGACTGTTCCGACTTGAAGCCTTGAAGACCCTTCAACTGCTTGCTAAGCGATTTTAGTACGAGGTCGCGACGTCTTTGCCTTCTCTTTCAGTAAAGTCACTCGTTTTCTACGTTCTCCCGTTCGTTTGTAGTCGGCTGGCAGCGAACAGCTTCTGGCAATATTCCACGAGCCATCTGGTGCTTGTTACTGTTCCTAATTGAATTCTTACCTCCGTCAGTTTTCCAGTGATGTTCATCTTGCCGACTTGATGTGACCATTTACCTGAGCCAGCCTGCATAATGAAGACGTGGCCGTGGAGAGCGGGAGGAGCCCGGCCTAGCCCATCATGCATATGGTCCAGGAGAACCGACGTCCGGCGCGGATCCGGGACTTCAGACCGGACTCCGGCCCAACTCACCTTTCACGTGGATAACCACGGAGATTTTTAGTAGAATGAAGGAAAGGGAAAAAACCTCCCAAGCACGAGCTCATCAGACATTGGAATGGGAGGGTGGGAAACGAAACACACGCGCTCTGGGACGCTTGCTGCGCTGTGGCGTGCCGGATGGTCGCTGGCGATGCGCATGCTCCGTTCAACGCACGACCCTCGTGAGTCCGCCGTGCGCGTGCGCTCAGCAGCGCATCTCCAGACGAATTCAACTACATTTAACTGGTTCATTAAACTCCATTTGAATTCGTACCTCCGTCAGTTTTCCAGTGATGTTCATCTTGCCGACTTGATGCGACCACTTACCTGAGCCAGCCTGCATAATGAAGACGTGGCCGTGGAGAGTGGGCGGAGCCCGGCCTAGCCCATCATGGTCCAGGAGAACCGACGTCCGGCGCGGATCTGGGACTTTAGACCGAACTCCGGCACACAAGGAAGGCAACCACGCCCAACAGCGAGGTCGCCCCGCACCCAAGCCGGACCCACCTCTCCATGACCTACCTCTCCAGGACTCATTCAGCTACGTATCGCCGCTTAGCTGTCAGGGAGTGAGTACCTTGTCACTGTCTAGTGAGCATGTGTCTATAATACACGCCTTGTCACTGTCTAGTGAGCATGTGTTTATAATACACGCCAGTATGAAAGCAACCATGCACGCAAGTACACTGTACAAATAGTCGCCGGGTAGAAAGCACGCATGCTACCGCCATGTCTTCGGCAAACTTGTCATCGCTCCGTCTCTGGCGAGAAGCTACTAACGACTGAGAGTATGTCGCTAGAATCTTGGCGACAAGATTTTACGTCGCGTCTGCAAACCTTGCTCCCCCACCTCGCCAGTGTCTGGATCGTGGAGTCAGTTCTGCAGGTGTGACTGCGGCTTCAATCCTAAAGCTGTGCCTCGAGTAACCGGACACAAACCCCCGGCTTCTAGTGCCGCCCGCACATTTTTGACAAGTCGTTGCATAGACAAAGGCCTTCCATCAGAACACAGAAAACAACGGGTCTGCCTCTCGACCTCGCCGGGCGAGGTATAGTAGCATTGCCGTAATAGGACATCAAGCGGTACACCCGTCCTCCGGAGATGGATATCCACACTCTGCCGGAACAGGTCAATTTTCTTACTGCCTGAGCCTAACTGTCATGAGAGACGGGTTCCAGAGGGAGTCCACCGCAACATCACTAACTGTCGCATGAACCGACAATTCAACGGCCGGTACAAACTGTCCAGTACTGTAACTTCGCCTGCGCGCAGAAAACAAAAAAAAGACGACCAACATCAGCCCAAAGCATCACCACGTCAAGCTCGTCCACTCTTGGGGCCCAGTAGTCTGTCAGTCTGAGCAGTACACATCTGGAGTGATTGGTAATCGCTGCCGCCATTTGGGACCTGCCGTCGACCGCGTAACGCCTCGTAAGACAAGTACACCAACAGCGGCGAGGACTGCAAGAGGGGTTTTCTAAACCGTGCCGAATGCCAACATGGAGCACCGCTAACAGGGCATTTTTTGGGTAGAGTGCGCGATACCCTCGTCCGCTAGGAACGCCACTAACAAGCATAGAGCCCGTTCAGATGTCGGGATTCAGATTGGTGCGGCAGTGGTTCGCTCGCAGACTGTTGATACTGTGAGTACCCTGATTGGTATGCAGGCAACGTGAACGAGGCTAACCCAGCGCCAAACAAGCAATAAACCGATCGTTCCAGCAGTCCGACGTCCAGTCAATGTCGCATATCAACGCCGCAACGTTTGATGTCACTGAAACGCGGAGCCGGGTCAAGAAATAAACCAAACAACCAATGACAAGTCCACCAGATTTTGCGACACCTCGTCAGCGACTGCGTTCCGCGCTCCCGCACGGACTGCACCGCCGTCCAACTCAAACTGAACGTAAAACCGGCCGCGCAGCCTGCTCCCAAAACAACCACGGTCAACGCCATCGGGACCATCTCTCCGGTCGCAATGAGAACTCCAACCCAAGATGTGAGCCATGCAATGTAGCTGAACTTATGAATTGTCTTGCACTGTTCAGTGGCCCCACGAGCCAGACGCATCCGACTGCGTTGCTATTGAGGGAAGGCGGCCGACCGCCGCAAGTCTGGAGCAGCGAGCTTCCACCCCCCCCCCCCCCCGGCACGCAAACACACCGCAACCACTCGTCGCCAATTCAACCCCAAACGCCACCAGTCCCACCACGGGCAGCTATTCGTCTACCCTCCGGTCTGTGACTTTGAACCCTCTTTTATCGTAGTAGCCGCGCCCCTCCCGCGCAGCCACCGGCCCCGCACTCTGCATGTGCCACACGCCGTGATGTAAGTGCACGATGGTGCCCCATTACACGAACACAGGTTCCACCCACGACACAGCGGCACTCCGCCTCTGCACCGCCGCAGGACACGGTGAGAAATCGCATCGGAGTAAGAGCGACGTGCGAGCTCGACCGTGGCGCCGCATCGACAGAGCACACTCTTCGGTTGAAAGGTCAGTTTCCAGGCACAGCCCACACGACGGAGCCCCAGCTCGCGACAGCGGTCCAGCAAAGCCCGAATACATGGAGAAGGTTTCTCCTGCACGCACCTTCCAAATCTGGTGTCGATCAGCCAGCTGCAATTTTTACGATCAGCCGCAGGTAAGCCAGCAGGTATTATCACCCTGTTGAGATGCTTCTCGACGATTATGGCGTGCCTGCAGCAAAGCAGAGCCCAGCGCCACCTGACGCGCACGTCCCTCCGCGGAGCGCCATCGTCGAGTCGTCGCAACTCGACACTGTGCGGCAGCAGATCTGTCATCTCCACACTCTCCCGCTTGGGTTCGCATGAACCATTTTTCAGGCATAGGCGATAAAACAACTCGCCTAGAAAGAACGGCACGCCCCGGCGAGGCGCCATTGTCTCTCCCAACGACCGGACGCGTCCGCTCCTCCACCTCGTCCGTGAGCATTTGCATGTGATCTCTCGCCGTCTCCGCTGGCCTCGCACACAGACAAGCCTCGACACACGCAAGCCAAGGAAGCGTGCTCCGCCTGCTACTAGCGATTCGTGCAACGCGTGTCCTCCACGCCGCCCTCGCGCCACTATGCTCAACGTGGACGCCCACCTTTGCATCCACAGACTGCCAGCGCCGCCACCGGCACATCGCCGCCTAGTCCCGCATCGACCATCCGCAGACGGTGCCGTGGCCTCCCGCCTGGCCCAGGCCATTCGCTGACCGTCACTGGTTCCGCGCCCACCATCCGCCGATGGCTCCGCAGTATGGCATAACCGTCATTACAGTCGTTATGCGTTTGCATTTCCCGTTGGTCATTAAGGCTAATTTTGCTGATTACGTACAACATGCCTATTTGTAAACTCGCATATGCATGTATGTGCTTCTCCGCTTAGGCGTTGCCCGCCACTGGCACTGCTGCATCGACCAACGGCCCGCTACAGCCACAAGCGGCGTCGCTATCACTACATATGCGCTTTTCATTTTGTAAACTCGCATATGCATGTATGTGCTTCTCCGCACTACTGCTGGCACTGCGCCCCCAGTCTGCCGACAATTCCGCAAAAGTTACCAGCCCAGTCGCTTTACCCTGTCCGTTCTGAGGAGCTCGATTTACTGCATACGGTGTACGAACGGAATCTGCGTTTTTACAGATACCCGCCCTCAAGGCCATCCGGGACCTCGCATGTTCCCAGATACCCCGCACTATCTCCCGGACCTTCCCTGTCCCCAGATAAAAATGTCCATGATCACCTGCCCTTACCGTGCACGGCGGCTACCGCTTCCTGCGCGCAAGTAGAAGTGCAAAGCGAATGGCTCCACCCATTCCATTCCTCCTTGTACGCACGCAAAAGGAACACCGCTGTATACAGATCTCCGGCCCATCTACGACATCGCGCACGAATAGCCATTCACGCTCGGTGCGTACAGCACAAACCCCTCTGCGAGATCGAGAGCTATGTATCTGCATATCGTCTCAACCTACGTGCAACCTGCATGTTTGTGCAATGACATACTCACCAGCCGCTACCAGACCTGGACCAGCCGTCCCGCTACAGAATGGGACCGCCTGCTGATCGTGCGTGAGCCAACCTGACTAGCACCGGCCCTGCGCCTGACATGGACCAGTCGTCCCGCCACAGAATGGGGACCGCCTGCTGATCGTGCGTGAGCCAACCTGACTAGCACCGGCCCTGCGCCTGACCTGGACCAGCCGTGCCGCCACAGAATGGGGATCGCCTGCTGATCCTGCGTAAGCAAACCTGACTAGTAACGGCCCTGCCCCGGCTT
>NC_085087.1:8619336-8659336 GCF_963422355.1 Corticium candelabrum | reverse complement strand
CAAATTTTAATTTGTGTTGCCAGGATGCGGATGGAATGGCATGTCAGGCTGTGCTTGCAGTTGGTGGTGTGGTGACTGCATTGTGTATTGATACGAAGAATGGTTGTGTTGTGGCAGGGATACAAGATGTTATTAAGTTTGTATATCTGAGTGCTAGGGTGATCGTTGATGTGGTGTGATGTGTTGTCTTGTTGTGCAGGGTGTTTGATCTTGTCTTGCATAAATTGGTGCAAACGAATGTCGGCCACAGAGATGCAGTTCGCAGCATTATTCACATTCCAGAGAGAAACCAGGTAGACAGTACTTTAATCACTTTCTTGTTTGTCATTAGCTTGTAGACATGCTAATGCCTACTTGCTGTTGATTGCGTTTTGCCAAAGAATTTTTTGTTTTCCTGCCTGTCTGTCTGTCTGTCTGTCTGTCTGTTAATTGGTAAGTCTCAATACTTGCAAGAGTTTTAACTTGGTAGCATGTTGTAGAAATCGTGTAGATTAATTGTAGTGCAGATTTTACATGCATGCTTTAACTTAAAGGTGCCACCATAGATATCAATGAAACCAACATGAAGGGTATAGACATTTTACAGCCATATATGTACGAGGCATAGTATGTGGCATTTTTACAAGTCCATGTATTATATACATACATAGACTTGCATGTACTTATTTGAATAGATTTGATCATTAATGTTCATGTCTGATTATACTAATTGCTTTCTGTGATAGTATGTCTCGGCTTCATGGGACAAGACTTTACGAATTTGGAATGCATATCTGCAGCGCGGTCTGTAGCTCGTCGATAGTATGACATCATTGTGACACGTTTCTTGTCTCTACAGGCAAACATTCCAGCTTTGCATCCGATGTCACAATTGAGAACAATCTGTAAATAGTAGGAACAACATCATTCCACTCATGCTGCATCCATGCTTCAGCTTATGTTTTTTTTCTATTTTGTGGTGATGCTGTACTGTTTCACTTCAGATGGAGTTGATATTTTGGACCAACGTTGAGTCTGTATTTTTGCATTTTTTAATTTTAATTTAGTTCTGGTTTGTTTATGTACTAGACGACTAATATACTTATTGCCATTTTTTGTATAACTTACAAACGTAATGCAATTAGAAGTCACTATTTTTGTATGATTCATTGAGCTAGACGAGTCCCGTAACACACACACACACACACACACACACACACACACACACACACACACACACACACACACACACACACACACACAACACTAATTCACACACACCACACGCACACACATACCATTTTTGGCGGTGCAGTACGTGTTACAGAACTAGACACTGCGCATGCTTACCAATCCAAAAATAGCACATGGCGTGAGTTTTGAAGAGAAGCGAAAAAGAGGGTGTGAAGACGAGAAAATTTGACAAGTGCAATCTAACGCAATATACCATTGAGTATACAAGTGAGTGAAGGGTTGGTGTGGTGTGTGTACAGTGTAGTGATTGTGTTGAGAGCGCGTTTTGAGTGAATTGTCGTTTGTGAAGGAAATTGAAAGGATTTAGTGTTATTGATGTGTTACTGTTATGTTAGAATGAGTGAGAGAGACATCACAACATTGAATCGCCAGCTATGGAGCGCTGTAAGGAGCAAGTCACGTGATGAGGTTGAACGTCTGTTGAATATAGGAGCTGAAGTTAATGCGTGTGATGAATATGTATGATATTGATTGAGTGACTCGTTTTATTGTTGTTCATAACAATTCACTCTAATGTAGGGATGGACTGTACTGATAAAAGCTTGTACTAATGGCTCCAAGTCATTAGTTGAGTTTTTGGTGTCTAGAGGGGCAGATGTGAACAGAACTGATGAATGGGTAAGTGTTGATAGTGAATGAATGAATGAAGAGAATGAGATTTAAATGATGTGATGAGATTTGTGATAGGACGGATATTACAGTAGAGACAAACAATAAAACACAATTATTGTCATTACAGGGTCAAACTGTTCTAATGGAAG
Source organism: Corticium candelabrum (assembly GCF_963422355.1). Taxonomy (NCBI): domain Eukaryota; kingdom Metazoa; phylum Porifera; class Homoscleromorpha; order Homosclerophorida; family Plakinidae; genus Corticium; species Corticium candelabrum. The sequence goes on along the minus strand of NC_085087.1, from coordinate 8,657,342 downwards.
CAGCATGTCGAGGTTATGATGAACTCATTGAGATTCTATTAACATCAAAAGCAAATGTTAAACAGAAGGATGAGGTGAGTATTTCCATGTGTTGCAGTTGAACTGTTGTATTGTATTTCTTTGAATAAACGTTGTGGTGTTTCACACCCATACTCAGGATTTGTTTCATGAGGTTTGTTTGGGATAAAAGTGTACCATTTAAAGTTACTAGGAGAATGTATCCGGTTATAATATCTGGGAATTACGTGACTTTGGACATCTACAAGATTGCATGTACACACCACTACCCTTAACGTGTACAAAAGAGTAAATACCAGAAACTGGGACGTAAATAACTGTGTTTTTGTTGTATGTACATGCAGATAATACAAGAAGATAGGCTAAAAAGGTTGAATTTGTTGTCATCATGTGGACCTCGTATATTAATTAAGTTAATAAGATTGCTGTCTTGGTATATTTTTCTATAACTCCTCTTAGCCGACAAAATGGATCTCTAACTGCTGCAGGAGGTTTGTATGAACCCCCAAACCCCTGTACGTACAGACCTGTGTTTATATAATTTTTTTGTTAATATTTTAGATTCAAAGTTTACCTGAGGTTGTTGTTTATTGATTACTTTTGTCTTTCCTTTGGAAGTGTAAATGCTGTGGGATTGACACCTTTTGTTCAATCTAAATCATATAATAACTTAAGTGGGCATTAATATCAACTAGTCACGTGGCTTGACTATGACAGTAAATACTTGAAGTAATGATATCAGTCACAGTTCTTTACAACATCAACATCACTACAAAGACTAACCCTAGGACAAAATTTGGTGCTCACAATGTGTCAAGGATTAGCATGTAATGATCATGTCTTATGCAGGTGTGATGACTCTGCACTAGGTGTCTTACTTATTGGTTACCAACTTGTTGGTCACATATTTTGTACTGCAAATTGTTTTATTACGTTGACATTGTTAGCTTTTGCTACTTTGTCGCTCAATCAGTCTGATTTAAGTTGACATCAATCTGTAGCAGAAACTTTTTGTATCATTGCAAGTACCCACATACTGTATTCGCCCGTAATAACGCCTTGGGTGTATAGAAAAGAAACACTTTTTTCTGGGCGTATACTAGGGCATTGATATTGTTTTGGTCCCAGGCGTATACATGATCGCAAAATGGTGTCGTATGGCCAGTCATCATCTAAATACTTGAAGACAGAAATACCACAAATTCTTGCAACTATCCATTTGCAAGATCAAAGGTACTGGTATCCATAAAGCATCAGCATACACGCAGAAACTAAACATTATAAACACACATGGTTGGCCTGAAGCCCGTCAAGAGCATCAGGGTAGGTAATTGCAACGAAGGCATGAGTCTAGCGGTTAGCACTTTCACTCAACACTGACACCACCTTATCAAACGCACACAGACGAGACGAATGTTTTGCGGTCCTCATTTTGTTTTGTCTGCGGATGCGTATACTGGGTTTAGACTTGGGCAAGGGCGTATAGTTAGGCATGGGCGTTTTTTGGGCTGAAAGTTTTGACCTGTCACACATGGGCGTATATATGGGCATGGGCGTTATTTTGGTATGGGCGTTATTACGGGAGAATACGGTACTTCACGTCTACATGTGTGCATGTTTTAGTAATTAATTACCACGGGGGTGATAGAAGCCTAATTGCATTAAAGGGGATAGTTTAACACACACACTACAAGCAGCTTACTTACACCAAGGTAAACAATGTAATGACACATTTGTCAATAGTGAACATGTACACATAGTTGCTGCAGCAGACAAAGTTGTACATAAGAACATTTGTCTAATGTTATGAATTAGTGGTCTTTAGGTAAATGCAGAGAATTCCTGTGTAACTTCAAAACTAAATACAGAAACATTATTAGGTAAATCTCTAAATACATTATTTTATTTAATCAGCTATTTCCATGATTGGAAGTATGAGGCAATAGATAGCTGGATAAAGTCAAAGTTTCAAAGAGTGGGACGGCTATGGTTGTTGGCATGTGTAAAATATAATTAACCACAAAGACTTTCCTATTTGATTGACGGTTACTAGGCAACATTGACCAATTTCAAACATTACAAACACATAGAAACAAAACTGTTGATTAGCATAACTTGATTTGTTTTGTAATGGTATTTGAGTAGATCTCATTTATTATAAGAAAAATGATGTGAAGTTGAAAGTGTGTCAAGTGTAGGAGAGAGAGTTGGAGATGATTTGATATTTGATTAGAAAGTGTTGATTGTGTGTATGCTGCAGCATGAGATGTAGATGAGTGTTTTAGTAGCAGACATGGTGTTGTATTATGAGTAGTGATGGATAGTTTGCTGGCAGTTGTATTGTATTGATTGCTTGTTGGACAACACATTGCTAATATGCATTATATGTGGTTAGTTTGGTTTGACTGCATTTGATTATGCTATGGTGAATGGTCACATGTCAACTGCTGGTCGGTTGGTGTTTGCAAGTAAAAGAGTTGAAGATCTTACAGTTAAGGTGTGTGACAGTCAGTTGTGTTGAGAGAATGAAATGAATGTGTGTGAGTGTGTGGTGTGTGTAGACTCGTCCTCCCGTGTTCCATTGGGCATGTAAGAACAAGAGAGTTGATGTTGCAAGTAATATTGTGGAACATCACGGAACAGAATGGAAGGACAAAGTAGGGATTTGTCGACTTGTTGTGATTGTGTCATTGAGTAGTGTGTGAACAGAATGGTCGTGATGCATTGGATATTGTGGCTGTTTATGACAACATGGACATTGCCGACATCATCCTGAAGAGAAGACTGCCAGACGGCAATGATGTGGAAACGGTACTGTTTGTCTCTCTGAGCATACTTTGCATGTTGTGTTGTTGATTTTTTGTGTTTCAGACTGTTTCTATGTCAATGGAAGATGTTGCAGTGGAGGTTTGTGTGTGTCAGTTGTGTGTTGAGAGAAACAAGGAAGTGTGACTGTATGGATTGTGTAGACTCGATGTGTCGTGTTACACTGGGCACACAAGAACAGTAGAGTGGATGTGATAAGAAAGATTGTGGAGCAGGGAACAGAAGTGAAGGACAGAGTTAGAAATAAAATGTCAGTCATTTGTATGACTTGTTATTGTATTGTTGATGCAGTTGGGACGAACATTTCTTCACTATGCTGCTGATCATGGCAACTGTGATGTGGTTGATGTTCTCTTGAGCAACAATGCAGATGTTGACGCTTCAGACAAGGTAAGTGTATCAACAGTAAATATAACAGTAGAGCTTGTTTGCCAGATCTGCCAGCGCTGTGCTCGGCGCATTTGAGCTGTAGCAGAAAAATGAGGGTGCAGGCACATGACAGCCAGGACTGGTATCTAGGTTGAAAAAGCGAACAAAGAACATCACCGCAGACGATCGATGCATCGATCACCCCTTTTAGTGCTGTGCACATGAAGAGTTGTCCTCTAGCTAAGCGCACACTGGCTCCTAGGTTTTCCAACGTGTGTACAGCCGCTGAGAAAGACGAGTCACTACTGAACACGGAAGCTGTTTTGCTGTCGTTGCACACGACACTGTGAGCTCGAGATTCTAAACAACATGGGTTCCGCATGTGTGCATACATTACTCTGATTTCGTGGTAATTTATGTGCACATGCGAAAACAACTTGTACCAGGCCCTCTTCTTCGAGCACGTAAGAGTGCCTGGGTACAAGTAGCCTGCGTAGCTCTGTTATGTTGCCAGTAAACTACATAAAAACTAAACGAGAATGGTAACTATAGAGGGATCTTGTATTTTAAAATCTTAGAAGAGCTCTCTGCAACGAAAGTAGGATATGCTAGACGCTGTTTTCTCCCAGTAGACTTGACCCTCTCCTCTCACAGAAGATGAAGGTAGCACAATAAAACTCAACGGTAATTAGCATTACCCTTCGTTTTATTAATCTACGAAGAGAAAAATTCGGAGAGTTCAAATATGAGGTTCTCTTAGAGAGATCTGAGTAGGCGGACACGCGCCTTTCAAACAGTGGCTGGGCAAAGTGTTACAGGTGCAGAATGACTTTGATTGAGCCTTAGACTTTTTTACCCAAGCACAATGATGTAGACGGTGTAGCTAGTATTGTAGTATGTAAGTTGTTTACACCCTGCATAGTGTGTAGACTCGTGACCATGGCAATATACCGCCCCTTCGTCATTCCCAGATACTCCGCGGCTCATAAGGCATCTAGAAGCCATGCTGATCTCCAAAGCTGAGCACACCGAACTGCTACCTTATTAAATTAAATTGACGTGGACGTAGGACTAGAGAACAGCAAGAAGGTGCGTGTCTGCCTACGCAGTTTTCTTGAGGAGAACATGTACACTTCCTTGACATACTTGAACCTTGTGCATATTTCTTCTTGTGGATTAATAGAACGAAGGCTAATGCTAATTACTGTTGAGTTTTATTGTGCTAGCCTCATCTTCTGTGAGAGGAGAGGGTCAAGTCTGCTGGGAGAAAACGACCTCTAGCATCCTCCTTTCATAACAAGGAGCTCTTTTAAGGCCTTAAACACAAGATCCCTCTATAATTACCATTCCTGTTTAGTTTTTGTGTAGTTTACTTGCAAGATAACTGAGCTACGCAGGCAGTTGATTTGGTGTAGGCGGAGCTTAGCATCAATGACGTCAGCTTGGCGCATGCTCTGTACATAACTCGTATTTTCTCCGCTACCAAAGCGACGGCTGGGCTGAAAGCAGTGCAGCACGGATTTTCACGATAAAGCCTACATTTAGAGATGAGGTTGTATTGTCTGTTGGGCTTCTCCTTTACACTTTGTTGCATATATGATTTGTGATATTTATAGTAAGTGTAGTGCATTCTGTATGGTAGAGTTAACCTGCTAACGTTTGTTCAACGTGCAAACATTGAGAAGAGTGCTGTCTAATGAATCGCCTTTTTTTGTGGTGACTGGAGGGTGTGGGAGGTTGGAGTTTGTGCTTCCTAAGGTGGTTTAAGAGAATTTTACCCAGAAACGTGTCTACTAGTTGAACATATGACATGAAAATTATGTTTCAATCAAGAACAATCATTAGAATGAAGTCTACATTAACGTTTTAGGAATATTTTTGGTCACAGATCTGATGTTCTTAGTTGTATAAAGTTGATATCAACAACCTGTTTAATGAAAGATGTTACTTACTCTTTGCAATGTGTGACCTAAGATAGGTTTTGTACTAGTATGTTGATTTTATGTTCACTAAATGCTGCAGATTTACTAAGATTTGTGAAGGCATGTTGTCATATTCTTACTGACTCATTCCATTACAATTGTATGTGTGGTAGGATGGGAGGACACCTTTCGACATTGCTGTGATAAGTGGTCACAAGTCAACAGCTGGTCAGTTGTTATCAGTAATGCAGTCAGTTGCATTAGAGGTGAGTAACAGTTGTCTTACAGCATAATGAGTGGATACAGTTTGGGGGGGTGGCCTCGACGCTAGTCCATCTTGGGCTTACGTGGTGGAGTAACGCACGCGTTTATACAAGAGGTTCACATGACCAGAAACAAAGTTGCCACTATAAGGCGAAGAATGGCGTGGGGACACATTATGCATAAATACCCTCCATTACTCATTATCCAATTAATCAATAAACTTTTTAAATTAATTAATAAGGTAAGCTCTTCCTGGTTCGTCGTCATCACGGTCTGTCAGTCCGTAATTATAATAATCAACCTGGGAAACGTTTCCAGCTGAGTTGGCTACAGATCAAACGACAGCCGGCTGCAGATCAGCAGAACATTACAACTGTGTTGAACTTCAAGGATGATGTGGGTTTATGTAACATCAAGAAGCAACAAACACTTGCCACGCTAACGGCGATTGTAGCCATGTAGTCTGCAGCTGTGCTTGCACCACCCTTTGGATTGCAGAGGTCCTGAGAAGACATCTATTCACAGAATGTTTGGGGCACAGGTAGTAGAATTACACTTGCAAAGCAGCACCAGTTCTGCGTGCAAGCACAGACTTAAATTTTTGTTTATATTTTGCTTTTGCTTTGATTTCTGTGATCTCACGCCTCGTTTCTTCTCCGCCGACCATTCTATTGCTAATTAACTGTAACTGACTTTACAGGCAACTCCTATCAATAATCATTAACCTAATTTAATTGCATACATAATATTTGAACAACCAATCGCAACATGAAAAAGTCATCACGTGACAAAATATAGTGTCCTTACGTAACATTACGCACGTTACACCACCACATAAGGGGAAGATGGCCTAGCGTTGAGGCTAACAGTTTGGTATTAATTGATCGATCATTGTTGTGCATGCAGTGCCCTCGGTTATCATTGTGTGTGTGTGTGTGTGTGTGTGTGTGTGTGTGTGTGTGTGTGTGTGTGTGTGTGTGTGTGTGTGTGTGTGTGTGTGTGGTGTGCGCTTGCACGTGTGTGTGTGTGTGTGTGTGTGTGTGTGTGTGTGTGTGTGTGTGTGTGTGTGTGTGTGTGTGTGTGTGGTGTAGCTCGATTGATTCGTAGTGCATTTGGAGAATGAAAACATTTGGGACCCTGCAGGGTTACAAGTTCAAGTCACAGTGATGGCAAGCTATGGCATAATTTCCTTAAGCAAGAAATTTACACACAATTGCTTCTCTCGACTTGGGAGTATAAATGAGTACCTGGTCATTGAGTGGGGTGGACATGACCGCTGACTTGGCAGTAACATCATACAGCAGACGAGTACTTTGAGCTATGGTGTCTAGTCCCAGAGCTGTGTCATTGCCAGTGCACCTGGATGACTCCGGCCAGGCTCCAGGTAGATTGTAGCGCTGGCTCTAGAGGCAGGGGAGCTATCTCCGCAACTTACCTTAAGGCTGACGTCGAATGACGTGAAGGGCTTAACATTTGTCCATTTGTGTGGGTGTGTGCGTGTGTGTGAGTGTGCACACGCGTGTGTGTCATCAACGTTTGCGCCACTTGCTGCTGTAGCTCTTGATTTACAACATAGATAGGTTTTACATCATATGTTGAGATGTTTAAATTAGCTTGAGTTTGTGGAGTAAGGTTTGTTTAGAGAAGAAGCCGACATGATAAGTTCCTGTCGGCATGTGAGTGTATGGATTAGTTTGAATGCGGCATTTGATGTAGACACTTGCAAGCTTTGATCAACGAATATGATCTCCATATTTTGTTGGTTGTAATGGTATGGACAGAAAAGAAGCGCACTACAACATCTTGTTACTAGTATTTTGAGTCACATGACATATTGTAACTTTGTAAAATCATGCAAGCATGCAATAATTGTGCAATCAGCATTAAGTCATACCAATTTAGTGCTCTCTATTTTTGTTTATATTTCCTTTTATGGAATTGATTTATGAGATTGATTCTCTTTCTTTGATTGTTGATAATAGAATGTGTGGAAGTTGCTGCAGTGGGCATGTAGGAATGACGTGGATGTTGCAACAAAGATTGCAGAGAAGTTTTGTCAATCAGTGGAGAAGGAGGTGGGAGTTTTCACAATACTGTTGATTATGTGTGAAAGATGTTTTTGTGTTGTGCATGCAGTCTGGTCGCACTTTACTTCACTTTGCTGCTCAACTTGATCATCGTGAGGCAGTCGAGTGTCTGTTGGAGAAGAAGGCTGATGCAGATGCTAAAGATATGGTAAGCAATATTACGAACAGTTTGACTCATAAAGGGGAGCTCCAACAGAAATACAATCTCAGGGTTCTCGCTAGAGATTTTTGTGAGCGTGGCGGGATGGGCGGGTCCACTACACCCGAACATACACACTGGAGCCTATCTCAATTGAGGTAGACTTTGCATTCTAGCTATTGTGTGTAACGTACGTTCAAGTGACCTGGCAAGGAGATCAACTTTGATTGCCAGTAAGCCCTTCTTAGGGATCTTCATCGATTGCGCATGCACACGTTTTGTAAGACGAGCTACAGAAAGTTTGTCTAGTCAGGCGTTGATGGACGTGGACGACCATTGTTGCTTCCCATGAAGCCATGACATCTAGAGTAGATTCTAGGTGCACACTTCCTGGACAAGAGGTGTGCTTTCCGGGTCACTGGACGGGCATCCGGGACTAGAATCAGAGGCAGCGCATCTGGAACTGCAATCAACACTTATGTGTACGTCTAAAGCGAGACTATCATCCTGCGGTACTTTGCAAGAGCCTGGATTTGTGGCTATTGTCACCTTTAGTATTGTGTTTCAGTAGTATGAAATTCTCAAACATTCCCTAGCTGGAAGACTTTGGACTCCTAGCTACCATTTCTGATCGTGGCACAGCGCCACGCTGCCACTCTGTAGCGAGAACCCTGCAATCTGATCTCAAAATGTAAGCTTTATCATGAAACTTCTTGCTGTGCTACTTTCAGGCAAACAGTCGCTTTGGTAGCAGGGAAAGCGTGTGGTATGTACGGAGCATTCGCCAGGCCAGCCTCGTACCCAGGCCCTCTTGCGCACCCAGAGAAGAGGGCCTGTGTTCACATGCACATACATTACCTGGAAATCGGGGAAATGTATGCACGCATGCGGAACCAATGTTGTTTAGAATCTTGAGCCGATAATGTCGTGCGCAATGGACAGCAAAACAGCTTCTGTGCATCAGTAGTGTATGAAGTCACAGTGATCCATCTAGACAATTTTAGACTTTGTTTTTGTGGCAGCTGTTTGGAGTGTCGAGTTTGTCATTCCTCGATCGCGATGTCTACTTGTACAGCAGTCAGGCTGTTTACAGTGTTTGCTTACTGAGAAGGACTGCAACAGAATGTACAGCTTACTTTGGGAATCTTTATCTGTACGACAGACGGTCTTTCACTCAGATCTGCCAGCGCTGTGCTCAGCGCATTCGAGCTGTAGCAGAAAAATGAGGGTGCAGGCACATGACAGCCAGGACTGATATCTAGGTTGAAAAAAGCGGACAAAGAACATCACCGCAGACGATCGATGCATTGATCATCCCTTTTAGTGCCGTGCACGTGAAGAGTCGTCATTTAGCTAAGTGCACACTGGCTCCTAGGTCTTCAAACATGTGTACGGCCGCTGAGAAAGACGAGTCACTACTGAACATGGAAGCTGTTTCACTGTCATTACATGCGACATTATGAGCTTGAGATTCTAAACAACATGGGTTCCGCATGTGTGCATACATTACCCTGATTTTGAGGTAATTTATGCACGCATGCGAAAACATCTTGTACCAGGCACTCTTCTTCGAGTGCGCAAGAGGGCCTGGGTACAAGGCTAGCGTTAGGCTTGTATGTTGTGGGCGCTAAGCTCCGCCTACACCAAATGAATTGCCTGCGTAGCTCAGTTATCTTGCCAGTAAACTACACAATAACTAAACGGGAATGGTAACTATAGAAGGATCTTGTAGTTTAAGGCCTTAGAAGAGCTCTCTGCAACGAAAGTAGGATATGCTAGATGCTGTTTTTTCCCAGTAGACTTGACCCTCTCCTCTCACAATAAAACTCAACGGTAATTAGCATTACCCTTCGTTTTATTAATCTACGAAGAGAAAAATTCGGAGAGTTCAAATATGAGGTTCTCTTAGAGAGATCTGAGTAAGCGGACACTCGCCTTTCAAACAGCGGCTGGGCAAAGTGTTACAGGTGCAGAATGACTTTGATTGAGCCTTAGACGTTTACCCAAGCACAATGAGTAGACGGTGTAGCTAGTACTGTAGTACGTAAGTTGTTTACACCCTGCATAGTGTGTAGACTCGTGACCATGCAATATACCGCCCCTTTGTCATTCTCGGATACTTCATCCTCTATCGCGGCTCATAAGGCATCTAGAAGCCACGCTGATCTCCAAAGCTGAGCACACCGAACTGCTACCTAAAATTGACGTGGACGTAGGACTAGAGAACAATGTACACTTCCTTGACATACTTGAACCTTGTGCATGATTCTTCTTGTAGATTAATAGAATGAAGGCTAATGCTAATTACTGTTGAGTTTTATTGTGCTAGCCTCATCTTCTGTGAGAGGAGAGGGTCAAGTCTGCTGGGAGAAAACGACCTCTAGCATCCTACTTTCATTACAAGGAGCTCTTTTAAGGCCTTAAACACAAGATCCCTCTATAATTACCATTCCTGTTTAGTTTTTGTGTAGTTTACTTGCAAGATAACTGAGCGCAGGCAGTTGATTTGGTGTAGGCGGAGCTTAGCATCAATGACGTCAGCTTGGCGCATGCTCTGTACATAACTCGTATTTTCTCCGCTACCAAAGCGACGGCTGGGCTGAAAGCAGTGCAGCACGGATTTTCACGATAAAGCCTACATTTAGAGATGAGGTTGTATTGTCTGTTGGGCTTCCCCTTTACACTTTGTTGCATATATGATTTGTGATATTTATAGTAAGTGTAGTGCATTCTGTATGGTAGAGTTAACCTGCTAACGTTTGTTCAACGTGCAAACATTGAGAAGAGTGCTGTCTAATGAATCGACTTGTTTGTGGTGACTGGAGGGTGTGGGAAGTTGGAGTTTGTGCTTCCTAGGGTGGTTTAAGAGAATTTTACCCAGAAACGTGTCTACTAGTTGAACATATGACATGAAAATTATGTTTCAATCAAGAACAATCATTAGAATGAAGTCTACATTAACGTTTTAGGATGTTTTTGGTCACAGATCTGATGTTCTTAGTTGTATAAAGTTGATATCAACAACCTGTTTAATGAAAGATGTTACTTACACTTTGCAATGTGTGACCTAAGATAGGTTTGTACTAGTATGTTGATTTTATGTTCACTAAATGCTGCAGATTTACTAAGATTTGTGAAGGCATGTTGTCATATTCTTACTGACTCATTCCATTACAATTGTATGTGTGGTAGGATGGGAGGACACCTTTCGACATTGCTGTGATAAGTGGTCACAAGTCAACAGCTGGTCAGTTGTTATCAGTAATGCAGTCAGTTGCATTAGAGGTGAGTAACAGTTGTCTTACAGCATAATGAGTGGATACAGTTTGGGGGGTGGCCTCGACGCTAGTCCATCTTGGGCTTACGTGGTGGAGTAACGCACGCGTTTATACAAGAGGTTCACATGACCAGAAACAAAGTTGCCACTATAAGGCGAAGAATGGCGTGGGGACACATTATGCATAAATACCCTCCATTACTCATTATCCAATTAATCAATAAACTTTTTAAATTAATTAATAAGGTAAGCTCTTCCTGGTTCGTCATCATCACGGTCTGTCAGTCCGTAATTATAATAACCAACCTGGGAAACGTTTCCAGCTGAGTTGGCTACAGATCAAACGACAGCCGGCTGCAGATCAGCAGAACATTACAACTGTGTTGAACTTCAAGGATGATGTGGGTTTATGTAACATCAAGAAGCAACAAACACTTGCCACGCTAATGACGATTGTAGCCATGTAGTCTGCAGCTGTGCTTGCGCCACTCTTTGGATTGCAGAGGTCCTGAGAAGACATCTATTCACAGAATGTTTGGGGCACAGGTAGTAGAATTACACTTGCAAAGTAGCACCAGTTCTGCGTGCAAGCACAGACTTAAATTTTCGTGTATATTTTGCTTTTGCTTTGATTTCTGTGATCTCACGCCTCGTTTCTTCTCCGCCGACCATTCTATTGCTAAATAACTAACTGACTTTACAGGCAACTCCTATCAATAATTATTAACCTAATTTAATTGCATACATAATGTTTGAACAACCAATCGCAAAATGAGAAAGTCATCACGTGACAAAATATAGTGTCCCTACGTAACATCACGTGCGTTACGCCACCACATAAGGGGAAGATGGCCTAGCGTTGAGGCTAACAGTTTGGTATTAATTGATCGATCATTGTTGTGCATGCAGTGCCCTCGCTTATCATTGTGTGTGTGTGTGTGTGTGTGTGTGTGTGTGTGTGTGTGTGTGTGTGTGTGTGTGTGTGTGTGTGTGTGTGTGTAGCCTCGTCCCCAAACTCACGTGAGCCTGGCAGTGTCCAGTTCCCGTATAACACTTTCAGCCTCCTGTGTGTCTGGAATCACCGCGCCTACTTTCACACACTTCACTAAGTGTCACCTCACGTCATAGTCTTGGCACCCCACGTGACTAAATAGTACTAAGTCACAAACTCAATTAGCTTATATCTATCTAATGTGGGACCCAGCAGATTGTGTATCACGCCCAAGCTTCCGAACAGCGCATGGGGACTCTCCACAGTGAGTGATTCACCACGTTCACGCTATCCAAATCTCAAGACGACTTCAGCATGTGGAAAGGTGAGTGTATTCCTAGCTAAGTTATTGTCCTACTCGCGTAGACTGGCGAGCCTGTCAAGTCTAGTTACAGCGATCTGGACTCCACGTGTAGTTCACTCGTTGTTTCTGCGGACAAAGATGTCTTTTCCCCCTAGAATGGCCCTGAAGACTTCAAGTTTACTCTCCCAAAAGTCATCATAATTGAAAACACGGAGAGCGGACTGCAATTCCATGTCAATGTGTCTCTTGTTGCCATTGCGCGCCCTACTGGCCATTAGAGTCTGTGCACTAGCAAGGGCCGTGCAGATAGCGGATGTGCGACGAAACAACGAGTGAACTACACGCGCAGTCCGGATCGCTGTAACTAGACTTGGCAGGCTCGCCAGTCTACGCGAGTAGGACAATAACTTAGCTAGGAATACACTCACCTTTCCACATGCTGAAGTCGTCTTGAGATTTGGATAGCATAAACGTGGTGAATCACTCACCGTGGAGAGTCCCCATGCGCTGTTCGGAAGCTTGGGCATGGTACACAATCTGCTGGGTCACACATTAGATAGATATAAGCTAATTGAGTTTGTGACATAGGTACTATTTAGTCACGTGGGGTGCCAAGACTATGATGTGGGGTGACACTTAGTGAAGTAAGTGTGTGAAAGTAGGCACGGCGAGTTCAGACTCACGGGAGGCTGAAAGTGTCATACGGGAACCGGACACTGCCAGGCTCACGTGAGTCTGGGGGGACGAGGCTGTGTGTGTGTGTGTGTGTGTGTGTGTGTGTGTGTGTGTGTGTGTGTGTGTGTGTGTGTGTGTGTGTGTGGTGTGCACGTGTGTGTGTGTGTGTGTGTGTGTGTGTGTGTGTGTGTGTGTGTGGTGTGCACGTGTGTGTGTGTGTGTGTGTGTGTGTGTGTGTGTGTGTGTGTGTGTGTGTGTGTGTGTGTGTGTGTGTGTGTGTGTGGTATGCACGTGTGTGTATGTGTGTGTGTGTGTGTGTGTGTGTGTGTGTGTGTGTGTGTGTGTGTGTGTGTGTGTGTGTGTGTGTGTGTGTGTGTGTGTGTGGTGTAGCTCAATTGGTTAGTATGCATTTGGAGAATGGAACATCTGGGACCTTGTAGGGTTGCAAGTTCAAGTCACAGTGATGGCGAGCTATGGCATAATTTCCTTAAGCAAGAAACTTACACACAATTGCTTCTCTCGACTCAGGAGTATAAACGAGTACCTGGTCATTGAGTGGAGTGAACATGACCGCTGACTTGGCAGTAACATCATGCAGCAGACGGGTACTTATGGGCCTTGGTGTCCAGTCCTAGAGCTGCGCCATTGTCAGTGCACCTGGATGACTCCCGCCAAGCTCCAGGTGGATTGTAGCGCTTGCTCTAGAGGCAGGGGAGCGATCTTCGCAACTTACCTTAAGGCCGACGTCGAATGACAGGATTTTAACATTTGTCCATTTGTGTGGGTGTGGGTGTGTGCATGTGTGTGAGTGTGCACGCGCGTGTGTGATGTTTGCGTCAGTTGCTGCTGTAGCTCTTGATTTACAACATAGATAGGTTTTACATCATATGTTGAGATGATTAAATTAGCTTGAGTTTGCAGAGTAAGGTTTGTTTAGAGAAGAAGCCAGCATGATAGGTTCCTGCATGATAGGTTCCTGTGGGCATGTGAGTGTATGGGTTAGTCTGAATGCGGCATTTGATGTAGACATTTGCAAGCTTTGATCAATGAATATGATCTCGATATGTCATTGGTTGTAATGTTATGGAACAGCAAAGAAGCGCACTACAACATGTTGCTACTAGTATTTTGAGTCATGTGACATATTGTAACTTTGTAAAATCATGCAAGCATGCAATAATTGTGCAATCAGCATTAAGTCTTACCAATTTAGTGCTCTCTATTTTTGTTTGTATTTCCTTTTATGGAATTGATTTGTGACATTGATTCTCTTTCTTTGTTTGTTGATAATAGGATGTGTGGAAGTTGCTGCAGTGGGCATGTAGGAATGAAGTGGATGTTGCAACAAAGATTGCAGAGAAGTTTTGTCAATCAGTGGAGAAGGAGGTGAGAGTTTTCACAATACTGTTGATTATGTGTGAAAGATGTTTTGTGTTGTGCATGCAGTCTGGTCGCACTTTACTTCACTTTGCTGCTCAACTTGATCATCGTGAGGCAGTCAAGTGTCTGTTGGAGAAGAAGGCTGATGCAGATGCTAAAGATAAGGTAAACAAGCCCTTCTAACTTTCATGGGACAGGTCATGGCTGTTGGAAGCAAATATACAGTGGTCTAGCATTAGACTCTTACCCAGTCTTCTTCTTGTGTGCACTCCACGTGTTTTAGCGTGTGCTTTTTTGTTTACACGTGCTAAAACGCGCGGAGCACACACGCGAGGAGAGGACTGGGTAAGAGTCTAGTCTAGCATAATGCGCTAAGAGTCATGATTAAGTCACATCACTTAAAACATTTACAATACTACCAAAACAGATCTGTTTTTTATAAACAGAACTAATTACACATAAATGATGTTAATTGATTGAACCACAAAATAGATAAATTCCTTATTGGTCATTTTTTGTGTTTTAACTGAGGGTAACTGCTTTATTCTTCTGGTGGAAGTTAACGTTTCATATACTGGTCTGGCAAGCACTGGACCTGCTGGACCAGTTCTGTTGTCCTTGCAAGTTCACAGTAAAGTATGCCAAGCCAACATTCAAACAAGGCATGTGAGGTCGTTTACATCCTTGAAATGGTGCTGTGATTGGTTAAGGGATATTTGCCGTTTTTTAATAATGGAACCACTCATAATAAATGACTTTTTTGCGTGGAAATGTGTTAGATATATTTCTTTATCTGTGATAGCATTTCTCGTATCTTTGTATTGTTTATTACCTGTGATATGGACATTTTTTATATTTGTATGTTATTTTATCAGGATGGCAGGAGGCCGCACCAACTGACTGATGGTGAACTGAGAAGACGACTGAGGAAAGCAATAGTGAGACGTTTATGTAGTGAGATATGGTGGTGTGTGTAGACTTGATGGATTGTATTGTCAGGATGAACAGAAGTATGCTGTTCTGTATGCTGAGGGCACAGTGAGACCCGAAATCATGAAATTGTGTTTCATTGGTTCAGAAGGAGCAGGAAAGACGACACTCATGGAGGCTCTCAAACGAGGATGGTTAGAATGGGCTTTCTTTGCAAATGAGAACAAAGCAGATGACCCAGATTGTGAAGAGGAACGCACAATTGGTATCAACGTGATGACAGTCGATATTCCAGGAGTGGGTCGCTTCTCACTGTGGGACTATGCAGGTCAAAAGCAGTTCCACAAAACACACGGCCTATTCTTTTCTTCATCCAACTCGTTCTTCATCCTGCTAGTGAGTCTAGCGAGAGGAAAGGAGAGACAACTATGCAGTGCTGAGGAGTTGCTAGAAGAGCTTCAGTATTGGCTCTCATTTCTCAGAGCCAGTTTGGATGCAGAGTTTATACCCACAGTGTTGATAGCTGCCAGTCGAAGAGACACTTATGATAATTGTCAAGATTTATTGGAGTGTGTGGTCATGCACCTTTATGAAGTGTTTAAAGGCAAGATCAACATAATTGCAGACTGTATTATTCTTGATTGCAGAAAGAGTTCTTCTCCTCAATTGAGACATTTGAAGGAAATTCTTCTTGATTTCAAGCAGGAGTTTCAAAAGGTAAGCATAAAACAAATCCTATTCTTTTAGTTGGTTGCTGATATAGATATTTATGTTTCATTCAGTCTGCTCCTCTGTATCCTCGTCTTTGTCAGCCAGTCGTGTCCAAGTTGCTTCCTTCTCTTCGTAAGAAACAAGAAGATCTGTTCATGGGGAAGGCAACACTCATGGAAAGTATTGAGCAGGAAGCATGTCCAGGACAAGAGAAGAAGGTTGTAGAGAAGGTAGTTGATTTTCTGGATGATTCAGGAGAGGTGAGACAACTAGCAGCTGTCTAGTTCGTTAGTTAGGCTGTGTGTGTGTGTGTGTGTGTGTGTGTGTGTGTGTGTGTGTGTGTGTGTGTGTGTGTGTGTGTGTGTGCGTGCATGTGTTGTAATGTGATGTACAATGGAAGGACATGCGTTGGTGTGCCTTTGCGACATTTTGATGTAGTAGGATTAGTGACATCATTATTTCTTGACATTTATTTATGTCCCAAGGTATGTGCTATTGTTTCGTTCTGTGTTAGATTGCTGTTGTTGGTGATGTGGCTGCTCTCAATCCTGCCGGTCTGCATCATTATGCCATCGGTCCTCTCATTGCTTCTGAGAAATTCAAGTGGCACGTCAGGTCAAAGAGGAAGGATGGCACAGTAACAAGAGAAGAAGCAGAAACGGCAATCAATCATTTCCAAAAAGATAAGAAGATTCAAGTTCAACTCAACACAGATAAAGTTCTCGCTCTAAATGAATCTCTTGGTTTCTGCTTTAAAGTGGAAGGCAGAGACAACACATACATGTTTCCAGCTCTTTTGCCTTCTAAGGATCTGTCTGTCATGTGGAAGAGAGACGAGAGTAAGAAAGTGTATGTCGGTCGACGTCAAGTGTGCAGCAGTCAGACAACAATCTTCAGTCCATCTGCATTTGGCATTTTTCAATCTAAAGTTTGCACTAAATTAGATAAAACAGCACTGCTGTGGAGGAATGGACTGATCACATCACAAGGTGATACAGTTTCTAATCGTGTGGCATGCTTGGTTGCTATGGTGGATCCTGTTCGTTCTGTCGATTTTGTGTGTCGTGGAGGTAAGGCAACGCAAGCAGAATGTGTTTCCCTGCTTGACACTGTCATGTCTCTCTGGAGAGATATGTTAGACAGATACAGTCCAGGCACTGAATATGAGACTGAATATTTGCACAGCAAGCATTTAGAGGAACACAAAGAACTGAAACAAGTTGCTGCCTACTCAGAGGAGGAAATCAAGGAAGCAAAGACAAAGAACAAAGGGCCACTTACTGTAGTAAAGAAAATAATTGGTGATAAGCTAGTGGAAGATAATCTTGGTGACCTGCTGGTTATTCTCCCTTCCAAACAAGCAACTCCACTTTCTCCCAGTCCAGTTGTGAAGGCTGTTATTGAGTATGGTGTAGACCAATGGCATTCATTTGCAGAAAGATTAGGTTTTAATTTCTCTCAGATTAATGTCATTTGTCATGACAAGGTCTCTCTCGCTGACAAATTGTCTGCAATTATTCAAGTGAAGACTGAGGAAGTTGGTGATACGAAGAAGATAGATGATCTGCTGTTGGAGGTGTGTGCACTGTTACCGGATCCCATTGATGCAGCAGTCAAGAGAAGCTTGTCATCTTCCCAATAGAATTGTAGCTCATAAGTGTGACCGTTATATAAACATTATAGTTTCATAATTTCTGTGTTGGTGTGCAGAATGTGAGGTGCCTGTATCGACTAGCCATCATTGTGCCCTTTGTTTTACACAGAAATTTTATCATTATCAGACATCATGATTATTATATGCTTTATATGTATTCACAGTATATTGATACGAATACAGAGTTTAGATACAATTGCCAATAAGAACACTGAACATTGTTAATCCACCAAACAATCATTCAATGTTATTAATTAAAGATATTCATAGATCAGCAGTCCATATACACATGCAAATTCAGTCTATTTGATCACATCTTTGCACACAGTGTTTACTAAATTTGAAGTCATTTGTTGTGTTTGCTTCTACCAGCCTTAGCTTGTTATTGCTAGCCTACTAGTGCAGTACAAAGTAACAAACAAGTTACAAAGAAAACCATAGTCTAGAGAGACTAAAACTGATGGAAAACCTAAAATACATAGACAACTAAGTATGCACAGTGACATGCCAGTGTTGATATCCCAACCTGTAATACAAAATAATAATTTCAAATTTTGCTAATTAACACTTTCTGTATCCACACAAACAGCAACAGGAAACGGTGTGGCAATAACAGCATGACATTTGGGTAACATTATTTTTGTCACTAATAAAAAAATTTTATTTGGATTATGCATGTAGCTACTAGACTAGATCTACCAATGGAATGTGAGCGATTTAGTTTGGTTCCTCCCACCGAGTGCGTGAACCCTCGCGGAAAGCAAGTAAAATGCTTCGTCTAATTCGATCACTCGGTTCACGTGTTTTCGCGTCTCTCTCAGCAGAACAATAGCATCCGGACGAGCAACCGCTGACGTACAGCGTCACACGTCATTCATTGCATAGTCTAGCAAAGCTGCTGTAGTGTCGCACACAGGAATGTGTGTGTAGCTGCTGGATGGGCACACGTGGTCACCATGGGACTTGCGTATTGCGTGTGTGTGTGGTGGCTTTGCGCATCTGGTTTTGCTGCAGGTGAGATGTTAGTGTGTGTGCGTTGCATTCAATGTTTGCATGCAGTGTAGTAGCTGACGTGGGCTCCACCCATTACAGTACTAGCCCGCAAGCTCGTAAATCGACGTAAATAGCACGTAAATCGAACTTACGATCATCGTATTGAAACCGTAAATTACGCCGATCCTACTCGTAAATAGACGTATTTATTCGTAAATGGCCACTTTACGTTCATTTACGGTCATTTACGTAGCAATTACGGGTCATTTACGATTGTTTTACGTTTAGAGGGTTTACGACTCGATTTACTCTAACTTACGTCAATTTACGTTGTGAAAACCGTTCATATACTGGGCATTTACGTAAATTTACGTCTAATTATGGCCTAATTACTTTTCAATTACGGTCATATAAGTAGCAGTTACGTAGCATTTACGACTGAGTTTCCGTATATATGCATGCAGTAACGCGAGAGTGCAAATTGCCACACCGATGTTCAAATTTCCTTTATTATCAAACTAATTATGTTAATTACAAAATAATATAATACAAATTACAAAATCACAGTTAAATTATTTGACAGTTTTCTTGATTCCATATAATTTTTTCCTGCCGAATGAAAAGATCAATGATAATGTCATGAACGTACACATGTAGATAATGCTAATACATTTAGTGCCCTCGATGGCAGTCGTCTTCTTCTGCTTCCAGGTAGAATCGTCTTCCCATCGATAATTTGAATTATTTCAATCAAAAAAGAATCTGTATAAAAAAGATGTCTAATTGTAAGTCAGAGTATCTATATATAGCTATTTTTAGAAATCTTGTCGTTTAGCTAGAAGTCCCAGCGCCACGGGGCAGCCCATTGTCGTGATTGTTCAAAAGCATGCACCTGTCGCTTGGAAGTGGGTACGCTACCTGCAGCTGTCGCTATCCCTGCAGCTTGGAAATCTATTTCACCTGTTACCACAAATTGAATTTAAATATTGTGATAATGAATTACAATTGTCACGTGCACGACAGATACGTAGTTCCGAGCTTGCCATTGGCGACAGCTGCAGGTTTTCCAAACCTTCATCACCGACTGCCCGTTCGTGATCAAGAGGTGGATGTCGTGACGAGTACTGCGTTGGTAACGTGTCGCGACATACGGATCTGGAATTCCTAGGATGACGAGGCCGTCGCGATCGTCTAGATGCACACGGAACAAAATTTATCCCAAAAATGCATACAACAGTGCAAAACGATAAACACTTACGCTGTGTTACATTCGTGGCGTTTTATGCGCTGCCGAATGTCTTGCCTAATACCAACTCTACAGTAGACTTTGACCACAGGCCTGTCAACATATTTATGCCTACTACATCACCAAAAACTTATCATGTTGACATTACTTTTTGAATCGAAGTTTAGCTCATAGAAGCCTTTTTGTACGTCTCGTCTAGAGAAGGTCTTGCCAATACTATAGGCAGCTAATCGAATTTCAGCTTATAGCTAGAGAATGCACGATGTAGTCTACTTAAATCAATTTTTGTCAATCATACATAATTAGATAGCTAGATTCTTAATTGCTTACCGTGTATTGCAACCGGTCTTTGTTGCCTTTCACCAGTCCTAGCAAACCATCCATTCTTGGCACGAAGCGTCTAATGACAGCTCAACGTCTATCAACCACAATTGTACACTGCGTAGACCCTCCCATGGGCGGAACCTTCATTTCACACAGATTGACGGCTCCGTCAAACGTTTGGTCTATAGCCTTGTGTAGTACTCTGTATACGGCTTACGCACATTTGCATGTACTGAACGGCGGTATTATTCTTAATTAATTAATAAAGATGAATGTTGAAGAGCTCCTATACTAATGTCAAATGATGGAGTGGAAGTAATCACACAGTGCACGTGTCATTATGACCTAGCGATGTTGCGTAAATCAACGTATCTAAATAAGACGTAAATAGACGTAAAATACGAAGACACGTAAATCTTTCGTAATTTACGTTGCAAAGTGCATGCGCAAAGCTACACTTCGAACGTAAAATACGACCCAGGATCCTAGATTACGAAAAATTACGTGTCTTCGTATTTTACGTCGATTTACGAGCGTGCGGGCCAGTAGTGGGCCATTGCCAGGTGTTTGGGATACTGACGTGTTGCTAAATGGTTCATTAGCTTCATGGGTATACACAGATTTTTGGCCGTAGGCGTTCCAGATCCTCGTGTGTGTGTGTGTGTGTGTGTGTGTGTGTGTGTGTGTGTGTGTGTGTGTGTGCGTGCGTGCGTGCGTGCGTGCGTGCGTGTGTATTGGAATTCTTGCAAAAAAATGTTGCGATGTACTTCTAGTAATGTTGATTTCATTCAGGTCGACCTTCTGTTGTAGCTCACAATGCTAGTGCTCAACTCGGTCAGCAAGCTGTGCTGACATACACTGGTCAAGACTTTCACAAAGTTGACTGGCTGTTTAATTAATTTAAAGGGCAGACAGTGAATGACGACGACAGTCACATTTTGCATGGAAACAGTTTTTTTTTCGTATCTGCATTTGTGTGTTTGTTTTCCTTACATATGTCTGTTAGTTTCGATCTTTATTCACCTTCTAACTTACTCTACTTCCTACTTAATTTTGTTTATCTTATCA
The DNA here is from genome assembly GCF_963422355.1 of Corticium candelabrum. Lineage (NCBI taxonomy): Eukaryota > Metazoa > Porifera > Homoscleromorpha > Homosclerophorida > Plakinidae > Corticium > Corticium candelabrum. The sequence goes on along the minus strand of NC_085087.1, from coordinate 8,636,164 downwards.
TCATGCTCACATTTCCCACACTCTACACACAAACTCTATTCCATCATAGGTGCCACCTCTTCATCGGCTCATAGCAGCAAACAATTAACGTTCAAAATCCTCTCTTTGACTTCCTGATTCCCGGACAAAGATGTTTCAGTGCGGCAGTATTTAATTGCTTCGGAATTCAGGAATCTCCTGAAGAGCAGCCAGTCGCTCGTTTTCAAAGAGACGACTGCCATTCAAGTCGGCGAATACCGCCTGCCCCCTTTGCACTGGAGCGCCACGTTGGGCTGCAGAACGACCGTACAAGAACTGTTGAAGATGGGGTACAATCCGCTCCTGAAAGTGCGCGAGACCGGCCACACGGCTCTTCACTCTGCCGCTCTGTATGGTCCGATGGGTCGGTGGCATGTCAACGACACGTCTCGCGTGTTTGCACGCATCGTTCCCATGCTGTTCGATGCTTTGTTCATCCAGGACAACAATCTAGCGACTCCGTTTCATCTCGTTGCGTTTGGAATCAGTGGAACCAATCGAGCGCGGTTGTATGAGATAATGCTGCATGTTTTCTTCACACAGTTGAAGAGTCGGCCCGAGAAGGCGAGTGACGTTCTCAATATTTAAGATCAGCAAGGCAACACGATGATGCATTATCTTGCCTGGTGCTCGTCTCTGTCGGAGAAGATTTTGTTGGATCTTTGGGAGTTCGGTAATGATTGTATGTATTTGTGTGTTGTGTTGTTGGTTGGGATGTCTGTGTTGCTGTCTGTGTGCGTGTTTGTGTGATTATCTGTCTGTCTGTCTGTCTGTTTGTCTGTCTGTCTGTCTGTTTGTTTGTTTGTCTGTTTGTCTGTCTATTTGTTTGTCTATTTGTTACTTTGTTTGTTTGTTTGTCTGTCTGTTTGTCTGTTTATTTGTTTGTCTGTCAGTCTGTCTGTTTGTTTGTTTGTTTGTCTGTCTGTTTGTCTGTCTGTTTGTCTGTTAGTTTGTTTGTCTGTTTGTTTGTTTGTCTGTCTGTTTGTCTGTCTGTCTGTCTCTGTTTGTTTGTCTGTTTGTTTGTTTGTCTGTTTGTTTGTCTGTCTGTTTGTTTGTTTTTCTGTTTGTCTGTTTGTTTGTTTGTCTGTCTGTTTGTCTGTCTGTCTGTCTCTGTTTGTTTGTCTGTTTGTTTGTTTGTCTGTTTGTTTGTCTGTCTGTTTGTTTGTTTTTCTGTTTATCATTTTCTTTGTTTGTATGTCTGCTTGCCTGTTAGTGTGTTTGTCTGTCTGTTTGTTTGTCTGTTTCTCTTTCTGTTTTTTTGTGTGCTTACATTCATGTGTACGGATTTGTAACTTTATCATCAGACATTTCCTTTGACAGCAAAAACAAAGAGGGCCAGACCGCATACGACATCAGCGTGAAACACAACAACAAACCAATCATCGAACTGTTCGGTTCCGATGCAACAGCCACACCTTCCACCCTCACAAACTCCTCAAGCAAACAACACAAACGCGAAAGTGCAGACGCCATTTTGATCTACACAACTTCAAAGAGGACAAAGAAACGAGAAGGAGGAGGAAACCGAATCGTTACGATCCGACCTTCCACGACGAAGTTTCAAAGTTCTTGCAACTGGACGTTCAGAAAGTGAAGAAAAAGAAGAAAAAGATGGAAAGTCAGTCTGAGACTGGCAACTTGTCTGATAGTGGTGAACACGAGACGGTCGATTGTTGTGTCGTTTTTGTGATGTTTGGTGTTGTTGGGTGTAGATACGGATGTTGAGAAGTCAACGGAGAGCAACAGTGAGGAGGTGGGTGGCAACAGGAGTCGTACGAGTGTGGAGTCGGTGGTTGTGTCGTCTTCGCTGTCTGTGAATCTCTCGAAGAACTTATATGTTGATGGTGAGAAGTTTGAGTTGTCGTCGCAGGTGAGATATTCACAGATAGATGGACAGACAAACAGACACACACACACACACACACACACACACACACACACACACACACACACACACACACACACACACACACACACACAAACACACACACACACACACACACACACACACACACACACACACACACACACACACACACACACACACACAACACACACACACACACACACACACACACACACACACACACACACACACACACACACACACACACACACACACAGATAGACAGACGGATGGACTGACAGACAGACGGATGTACGAACGGATGGACAGACGGACAGACAGCTAGGGAGACGGAGACAGATGGACTGACAGATAGACTGACAGACAGACAGACAGACAGATAGATATGATATTTAGGTATTTATCAACGTGTCATTGATGTTGTTGCTTTATAGCCTTCTGCAGCTGGAAACTCATCACATGCAGGTTTGCGCGCGCGCGCGTGTGTGTGTGTGTGTGTGTGTGTGTGTGTGTGTGTGTGTGTGTGTGTGTGTGTGTGTGTGTGTGTGTGTGTGTGTGTGTGTGTGCAAGCACAATTGATAATAGTAATAATTCATTGTTTATAGGAAAATCACACCAGGAGCTTGTTCCTTTGCTGGAATCTCTAGTTGCATCAGGTTTGTGGAAACGACTCACTGACTTGGCTACAAGGATGAAGCGCGAGTTGGAGCAGGAGAGACTTGAGTGTAATAGATGATTGGAAGGTGTGTGCATTTGTCTTTGTCTATAATTTGTTGTGAACTTTTTTTTGTGTATATTTTGTTTGTTTGTCGGTTTGTCTGTTTGGCTGTTTGTTTGGCTGTTTGTTTGTTGGTTTGTTTGTTTGTTTGTTTGTCTGTTTGTTTGTCTGCTTGTCTGTCTGTTTGTTTGTCTGCTTGTCTGTTTGTTTGTCTGCTTGACTGTTTGTTTGTCTGCTTGTCTGTCTGTCTGTTTGTCTGTATGTCTGTTTGTCTGTCTGTTTGTCTGTCTGTTTGTTTGTGTTTGTTTGTGCTTGTTTGTCTGTTTGTTTGTCTGTTTGTTTGTCTGTTAGTTTGTCGGTTTGTCTGGCTGTTTGTTGGTTTGTTTGTTTGTCTGTTTGTCCATTTATTTATGTATTTATTTATATTAATATTATTTATTTATATTTAACGTTTGTGTTTTCAGTTACTGCTTCGTCTATCGTAAAAGTAAAGGACAACCTTCGTCGCTGTAACAGCGAAATGGAGAGACTACACAAGGAAATCTCAAGTTTCCGTCGCACCGAAGTTCAACTAAGCGAACACGAACGCATATCACAGCAGACCAACTCAACGACATCGACAACAAAATTAGTAAACTCGATTCCTTTGTGAAGCAAGCCACAACGACCGGCACCAACAAACAGTAACATCAATCGCTTGCTGCTGATTGGTTGCCTTCATTTTATTTTAGTAAAACGAGTTGCAGAGTTCTGCACACAGGGGGGTCTGTTCTGATTTTGTTTTTATTGATGTTTTCTATTGGGGAGCACTCGTTTGTTGAGGAAGTAAGGACGTACGTTGGACATGCAGGGCTATAGTTAAGGTGTACGTGTGTGCTTAGTTTGAGTTGTCCTTTGAGACTTCGTTTTATCATAACACTACAGCTTGGGTATCCTAGATGTGACGTCACAGACGTGATGCACACTATTTTAACTTTAAAATTCTTTCTCCTTACATGTGTTTGGTAAATCTTTGTGAACGGTGTTGAGTTTGTTTTTGATGATTTGTGTGTGACAGTACAGTGTACACACCATCAGCCAGAGACTAGCTAACCACCCTTTAGCGCGCGTTAGATGAGCTCGTGTCCTCGATGTATGAAAGCGTGTGCATGTGCCCGCAGGTTCTACAGCTCAAAATTTGATTAAAATAATAATAAATTTTGTCTGTGTTGTTAACGAACGCGTTCTAATTCAGCAAACATCCAAAGTCTTTAGTTCTGGCCGTCTGAAGACGACGCCGAGTGTAGAGAACACGCAGTCTCATCAATCGACGCACGTTTTCACTCTTACCACTCGTCTACATCAATCACGCAACGCACAAATCTTACTGTTTCTATTCCCGTCAAAATAGCGACACACCTAACTTTAAACTCCCGTATGTGCACGTGTTTATTTTCGCCAAAATAACAACACACCCAACTCTAAACTCCCGTATGTCAATGTTTGTAGCACCCGACGTGTGCAAGAGATCTCCTGCAATATCAATCAACGTCCGATGTAGCTGCATGTTTTTTCCGTCTTGTCAAGTCACACTCTGCGCACGATGGCAATGGATAAGCGGCTGGTTGTGCGCGATTGCCACACGAAACCGATTACGTCGATGACGTTTGTTCTCTGGAGACGAGAATATGTTACTGCAGCGGAAGGTACACCGACAGTAACGATGATCACGTTGCCTGTTGATCCTATCGTTTTGTTCGCCTGTTTTTTGTATATTTTGTGGTATTTTTATGTTCAGTTTTATATTTTTATTTTTTATTTTATTTTTAATAATTTTAATTATTTATTTATTTATATCTTTTATGCTGTGATGTATAGCCATCTCTTTGCATGTGTCTGTCTGTCTGTCTGTCTGTCTGTCTGTTTGTTTGTCTGTCAATACATATATTTTCAAACATTGAAATATTATACACCATCTAAGCAAAGCAACTAAACGTGTCTGTTTGTTTGTCTGTGTGTCTGTCTGTGTGTCTGTTTTATGTCTGTCTGTTGGTCTGTCTTATGTCTGTCTGTCTGCCTGTTTGTCTGTCGATCAGTTTGTCTGTCTGTACTGTCTGTTTGTTTGTCTGTTTGTCTGTTGGTCTGTCTGTTTGTTTGTTTGTTGTTCATTGACTGTTATTGTTATGCATACATAAAGTTAGAGACTTGTTATTAGTAGAGTAAGAGTTCAAATATAATAATTTGTCTGTCTGTCTGTTGGTCTGTTTGTTGTCTGTCTGTTTGTCTGTCGATCAGTTTGTCTGTCTGTCTGTTCTTCTGTCTGTCTGTCTGTCTGTCTGTCTGTCTGTCAAGTAACATTTATTTCAAACATACATCTATAATACAATGCTAGCAAGGTAACTATATAAAGTTCTGTGACTATGAGAGTTTACTAGGACTAGATTTTAAAAACAAACAAACATGTAACGCTTAAAAGAGAACAATGCAGACTACCCGGGGCCAACTTAGTGGCTGAAAAACTGGGTAGAGCAATCTACAGTACAGTCAATGTCATTTGTCAGAGCTTACATTTGTCTCATGATGACCTTTGCGTTGCACTTCTGAAGTTGAGTTGAGAATCTCTTTCTCCGGATGTACAGAAACTCGGCAGCGTTAGGTCGACCAAGTTCATCACGTGACTTCTTGGCTAGCCTTTTTCCAGAAAGGTTTTTCCCATCTCACCCCATTGTCCAAAATGTTCTATAACTAAGGGAATGAATCTGACTGTTGATCCACCTGGTAGATTTTCCTTTGTTTGTCTGTCTGTTTGTCTGTCTGTCTGTCTGTCTGTTGTCTGTCTGTTTGTCTGTCAGTCTGTCTGTTGTCTCTGTTTGTCTGTTGATCAGTTTGTCTGTTGATCAGTTTGTCTGTCTGTCCTGTCTGTTTGTTTGTCTGTCTGTTTGTCTGTCTGTCTGTCTGTCTGTCTGTTGTCTGTCTGTCTGTCTGTCTGTTGTCTGTCTGTTTGTCTGTCTGTCTGTCTGTCTGTCTGTTGTCTGTCTGTCTGTCTGTCTGTTGTCTGTCTGTTTGTCTGTTGATCAGTTTGTCTGTCTGTCTTGTCTGTTTGTTTGTCTGTCTGTTTGTCTGTTTGTCTGTCTGTTTGTTTGTTTGTCTGTTTGTCTGTCTGTTTGTCTGTTTGTGTGTCTATTTGTATTTCTGTCTGTGTCTATCTGTCTGTCTATTTTGCTTGACTGCTATTTGTTTGTTTGTTTGTATTTGTTTGTTTGTTTGTATTTGTTTGTTTGTCTGTCTTTTTCTGCTTGTTGTTTCTACTGTATATGCAATTATGTTTGTTCTTTTTTGTATATTCTTTATGTTTGTATTTGGCATTTATTCATTAATCTGCTGCTTTTTTGCTTTGCTTTATCCTTCATTACCGACTAATCGTGGGATTCTCCCATTCAGATGGCCAATTACGATATTGGGATTTTGATTGTGGCAAACTCGTACAAACTGTGAACGAATATTCAGGCTGGATAACCGACATCGTGTGCTGGTAAGACAAACACTCAACTGATCCAACATTAGCCACCAAGATGCTCACTTTGTAGCTTGTGTTTAGGGCAGAATACAAAGCAATGTTCACGTCATCGAATGACAACACCATCATTGTATGAAGCTCGACCGGCATTGTACATCAACGTATAGAGGTAAAGGAGTTTAGCAGTTGTGTGTGTGTGTGTGTGTGTGTGTGTGTGTGTGTGTGTGTGTGTGTGTGTGTGTGTGTGTGTGTGTGTGTGTGTGTGTGTATTGCATTTCATGTGATTTATTTGAATTGCAGCTGAACCATCCAGTCTATTGTCTTGCATGGCAGCATCGACATTCTCAACTAATTGCAGGAATGAATGGCAGCATTCGTGCTTACAATGTAAAAGAAGGTTAATATCAATGTATACATTATGATGAATGCACTGATACCATTACAATCTCTCTCTGCATTTGTAGGGTTGTTGATAGGAGCTCCTAGCTTGGTGAGGAAAGGTATGCTGGCATGACATGTTGAGATGGTAAATCAACATTGCATTGATATCAATGTTACGTAATATAAAATAAATAAATTTAAATTTTAACTAATTATGTCAATTTATATTTTAAATTTAAAAATATTTTTAATAAAAGTAATAAGCTAATTACTGACATGTTAATATCAATTATACAAAAATTAGTTATTGCTATAAATAAATAATATTTTAGTGATTAATGTATATATTGAGTAGACGTTGGGTGATTTGGTGTGCTGTGTAGCTCAAGTTGTTAATTCTCATGTCGATATTGTGAAGTGTATTGTATGTATGGATGCCAAAGTTTACAGTGGAGGGTGAGGCGGATGTCTCCGTGCCATTGATCATATTACAAATGATCGTGTGTGTGTGTGTGTGCACGCGCACACGTGTGTGTCTGTCTGTCTGTCTGTCTGTCTATTTATCTGTCTGTCTGTCTGTCTGTCTGTGTGTCTATGTCTGTCTGTGTGTGCATGTGTGTGTGTGTGTGTGTGTGTGTGTGTGTGTGTGTGTGTGTGTGTGTGTGTGTGTGTGTGTGTGTGTATGCATGTGTGTGTGTGTGTGTGTGTGTGTGTGTGTGTGTGTGTGTGTGTGTGTCTGTATGTGTGTGGTCATTTGTTGGATTGTTTGTTTGTATGTCTGTGTGCTTATGTCGATTGTATGTATGTATGTACACATATTTGTGTACAAAACCTTTCATACAATATCATGTACTCAGATATGACCAGAGACTCGTCTCACACGAAATACCACCAGGAGAGAAAGAAATGAGAGCGTGTAACATGTATGAGCAACTACATACCTCAACACCTTGACTAATTAATTAATTATTTATATCTGAACACCTTGATTAATTAATTAATTATGTTTGCCTGAACACCTTGACTAATTAATTAATTATTTAATTAATGTATTGTATAGTGTAAAGACTGCACATGATGCTGGTATCAACTGTATGGCATATGCAAAGGATACAGAGAACACATGGTATGAGGTTGCATTTTTTGTTTTCGTTTTGTTTCATTGTGTGAGGGGAGATTGTGTGGAGGATTATTACTGGTGCATTTGATCACGTTGTGAAGATCTGGTTGCCTGAATGCAAGCTGATTCATAGAGTTACAGATCAGTTGTAGTGAGTTGATGTTGTTGGCTGCTTTTATACATGCACACGCTCACGCACACACACACACACACACACACACACACACACACACACACACACACACACACACACACACACACACTTGCACACACACACACACACATGCACACACACACACACACACACACACACACACACATGCACACACACACCTTGACAAACAAACAAACAAACAAGCAATTGACAATTTTTGCTCAGTTCTGTGATCACTGGTATCTGCTAAGTACCTCGAAACAAAACAGTTTGGATATCAACAGGCCACAAGCTCATAACAATTTTTGATCCAAAGTCTGGAGAAAATGTAAATAATTTGATTATACTTACTGTTGATATCAATGACATATTTTGCGGCAGGTATCGGAGTTTGTTAGCACATACAGAGAACTAGCAAGGGACAAAGACAAGTAAGGAATCTTTATGTTGGGAGTCTTTGCTTGCTTTGCTTTATGAAACTACTCTTGTTGTAATGCATAGCAAATTGTTTGTATGGCTATCTTATTGCCATGTCAATTGGACAGACAGACAGACAGACAGACAGACAGATTTGTTTTATTGTCATCAAACGTCACTACTTACATCACTTGCTGCAGTACTAAAAGTTCTACTTTCCTACTGTTCTTCGTTTTAATTAATGAATAGAACTATGAATGGCTTTGTCCATCTCTAGCTTGTCTTGTCCATCCAAACAATTCAATGAAAGCCTAGATAGCTTTCTTAAAACAACTCTACTGTTACATTTCTGAATAATCACAGAAAATCTTCTTCTCCAATAGCTTCTAAACGCTGCTTCATTTTTCCTTCCCAGCATGTCTTTGGACTTCTTTGCAAGTTCATTTAAAAATTCCTCTGCTTTGGGTCCCCAACGACCAAAGTGTTCGAACACCAGAGGAGTAACAAAAGGCTTAGAACCATCTGGTAATGATTCTTTGCGATACTTTACTTCCTTCCTTGCCTCTCGTTTTGTTGCTGCATATCCACATGTCGTGGACGCTCCCTTGATGGTATCTTTGCTCCAGGGATGAGCCATAGCAACATCTATCTCTTTTGTTGTTCCTGAGTCTACGTCGTAAAATGTGATGTCTGGTCTATCTTCAGTGTGGATGTATCTGTGTCTTGGCTCAATCTGGTGGCATATGAGCAAATCGCTGAGACACTCGCTCCATCCAGAAACTAGGGTGTTGTGCGTCCAGACAGGACCTCCCCCATACTTACATGTAATCAAGTGATATCCTTCTCTGTCCAGCTCTGCTCCACACTCACATTTTACAAGGAGCTGACTGAATGGCAGACAGACACCCAACCTCAGACAAGACGCTAGACGAAATTCATTCAGACAGACAGACAGACAGACAGACAGACAGACAGACGGATAGACAGACAGTATGGCAAACCCAGCTCCCTTGTCTTCATGCAGGGTTCTTCTACCGTAGTAATTCCATCTGAGGAGGGAGTTCATCAAGGAGACCCTCTGGGTCCTGTTCTTTTTGCTATGGCCATTCATCCAGTCTTAACTAAGATTTAGAAATCCCACTCTCAAGTACGCGTACTGGCCTACCTGGATGACGTATTTTTGCTGGGAAGGGTGAAATCTGTTTTGGCTGCGTTTCATGACTTGAAGGGAATCTTCTCAGCCATCAATCTGGTCATAGCAGACAAAAAGTGCGAGATATTTTCTCAATCATCCTCGACTGCTGCTGAAGAGTTTGAAGAAATTGCTGTGTCTTGTGAGGGTGCCCTCTTCCTTGGTTCTCCGATTGGTTTGATGTCATTCGTTACGTCCTCTTGTGCCACCATAGCCCAGTCAAAGCTCTCACTGTGCGATCAGCTTACCAAATTGGATGATGTTCAGAGTGCAATGCTGCTATTACGATGCTGTTACGTCCCCAACCTTAACCATTTGGCCCGGACAGTCCATCCTGATTTGCTAGTTCATGCTTCTACAATCCATGACTCTGGGACAAAAGAAACTTTCTCCCACCTCTTAAGCTATGACATGGTTGATGACAGGATTTGGCATCAGGCTTCTTTACCCATCAGAATGGGTGTTTTCGGGATGATTCCTATGCTGTCAATTAGACAACCAGCTTTTGTTGCATCCCGGGCCAACGCTTTTACAGAGCTGCCATTCCGATTCTCTGTTATACGACCTATCATCGACAGTCTCTTAAGCTCTTCAACCACTCCAATCAGTGAGGCCATAGCAAGGTCTGTCCCTCCAGGAAAAATATCTCCGACTACCTGCCATGTACTGGGAAAGTTCAACAAAAGCTATCTTCTGTCACTGCTTCTTCTAATGCTCAGTATCTACTCGAGAATGCCCGCACTGCCAGAGATGCAGCACGCCTACGCTCAACAACAGGTAAGGGAGCTGGGGCTTGGCTTAATGCTATCTTTACATCGGAAGTGTTCGCACTCAATTCTTGCGATTTTCGCTTGGCGTCCTTCCTTCGTTTGGGTTTGCTCATAGCCTCTCCAGCTGGACAACGACATGCAATTGTGGAGCTCTTATAGATGACAGTGGATATCATTTGCTGACCTGTAAGACTGGTGGCAGGCCGGTATGGTCTCACGAATCGATTTTGTCCGTCTGGTCTGATTGTTTCCGTGGGTTGCATATCCACCACCGCAGGGATCCTAGGAGTCATTATACAACCACAGACAACAGACCAGACATCGTATTTTTTGACTCGGACATTGGAAACAACGTTGACCTTGATATCTCCCTCGCCCACCCATGGAGTAGTGACATCTTTCCATCATCTGCTAGTGTTAGTGGTGCCGCTGCAGAGAGGAGAGCAGACAGAAAGAAAGAGAAATACAGCAAACAGCAGTTACCAGGTGGCAGAATTCCACTGTGACCCACTAGTATTGGAGCATTTTGGAGCTTGGGGATCGATGGGTGGAAACTCCTGTGCAAGTTATCAAAAAAGTCATCGGACAAAGTGGGACGACCGAACGCTGCAGAGTTTATCGACTTCTGGTCCAAACGCTTTTCTATTCAGCTCCAGAAGTGCAATGCTAGAGTCATCTCTAAAAAGCTATCTACGATGTCTGAAGACAACAGATGTGACCTCTTTGCCACCCAGTACTTTAGCCACTAGCTGGTACTGAGGCTTTGCTTGTACACTGTATTTTTAAGTGTAGTCCTTATTTTACTTTACGTGAGTTTCAATTTTAGCTTAGTTTAGTTGATGAACACTACTAGTAGTTGGACAGTACATAGCATTCTGCATTGCAAAATGTATCATAGATAAAAGTTCAAATATATGTGATTGACAGACAGACAGACAGATAGACAGACAGACTTGGCATGGCAACAAGCCACTCTACCAGTCCGACTAGGTGGTTTTGGTCTAACATCTGTCAAATCTATTGCAGCTTGTACTTTCTTAGCCTCGTGGGTTGAAGCAATAGATGCACTACCCAAGCGTTTGCCTAACTTGAGAGTAGATTTAGATTTGCTTCTGAAAGGATCTTCGGGATCTGCTACAGGTGCGACATTAAAGAGCCTCATTCCCTCGAATGAACTGTCTGAGTACTTACCTGCTAGTGGCAAATTACAGAAGCAATTATCTAATGATTTGTTTGAATCTATGTCTCGCAATACAGTGAAGTCAACAAGAGATGCTGCCAGAATTTGCTCTTTACAAGGTACAGGTGCAGGTGCTTGGGTCAACACTGTTCCAACTTCGATGTGTTTCGCATTTGATTCTTGCGTTTATTGCTTGGCGTCATATCTGAGGTTGGGCTTGCCAGTCTGTTCTCTGGAGTGGTTGAGATCGTGTCAGTGCGGAGCAGTTCTTGACGACAGCGGGTATCATCTTTTAATTAACATGCAAGGTTGGTGGTGGCCCAGTTTGGAGTCACGAATCCATTGCAAATGTTTGGGCTGATTGTCTAAGTGAACTTCACATACCACACAGGAGAGAGTCAAGACATCGCTACTCAAACTCGGATAACAGACCAGACATTATAGCACTTGATACATCTTCTGGTATGAGTATTGATTTAGACATCTCTCTTGCCCATCCCTGGAGCTCAGAGGTATTTCCCTCGTCCTCAAAAGTAGATGGTCTAGCTTCAAAGCGAAGAGAAGAAAAGAAAAAAATTAAATATCAAGATGAAAGGCTACCAACTGGCAACCAAATAATCTTTAAGCCTTTAGCCATTGAACACTTCGGTAGATGGGGTGATGAAGGAGCCCAATACCTATGTTCTCTCGGATCTCAATCTTTTGATAAAAATGGTCGGCGCAAGTCGGCACAATTTATGGATCACTGGCGGAAAAGGTTCAGCATTCAATTACAGCGATGCAATGCTAGAGTAATCCAACGCAAGATGTCATTCTTGGGTTGCAGAGTCCACGCAAAAACAAGCCGCTTTCATCTCCAATAATTAGTGTTGTAATAACTGGAACCTCTTTGGGTTCTTTAGCAGTTAGAAAATGTAGTTCTTAGTTCTCAGTTGGTTCAGTAGTTGATATCTGTAGTCTCTAGGTTATTCTGTATAATTTGACTCGTAGTACATATTGTATGTTGCTAGATTCATGTTTCAAATATATGTATTGGACAGACAAACAGACAGACAGACAGACAGACAGGCAACAGACAAACAGACGAACTCGCATACTGATTGTTGTGCACAGATACACGTACACACAGACTTTTCAAGACACACACACACACACACACACTTTTTAAGACACACACACACACACACACACACACACACACACACACACACACACACACACACACACACACACACACACACACACACACAAACAAACAAACAAACAAGCACACACACACACACAAACACACACACACAAAACACACACACACACACACACACACACACACACACACACACACACACACAAACACACACACACACATACACACACACCACACACACACACACACACACACACACACACACACACACACACACACACACACACACACACACACACACACATGCACACACACACACACATTCAGGCATGCACACACACACACGCACTTTAGCTATGTAACTTGTTCTGCCTCTAGGCGTTCACTGTTGGCACTGAGATATATTCCTGAAACAAATGAGGTTATCGGTGAGACCCACGGTCATTTGATTGTCTGTGTATTACAAAGAGTCACAACTTGCCTCTTCTGTTTTAGCAACAACAAGGAGGAGGCAGCTTGTCATCTGGAAATATGAACAAACGGCAGCGACTATCACTCTTCCCGGCAAAAAGACATTTGACTGTCTTGCATACAGTAAGAGTTGATTATAGTGGCAGACTAGATGTAGGTGGTTAGAATCTAAATGTGTTGCTATGGGAACCATTAGCTTTAGCTATACATGTTTAACTTTTGTCATCATCTTTTGTAGCTACACACACACACACACACACACACACACACACACACACACACACACACACACACACACACACACACACACACACACACACACACACACACACACACACACACACACACACACACACACACACAGACACACACACACACAGACACACACACACACAGACACACACACACACAGACACACACACACACACACACACACACACACACACACACACACACGCATGCACCCATGCACCCATGCACTCACACATGCACGCACGCACACCACACACACACACACACACACACACACACACACACACACACACACACACACACACAAACACACTTACACACACACACACACACACACAAACACACACACACACACACACACACACACACACACACACACACACACACACACTTCGTGTCAAATGTCTGTCCCAAAAAGCTAACTAAAATTTTAATTTAACTTTATTGATGTTTGGATTTCTACTATGATATGCATCAATGTTGTCTAATGTCTTGTAAGTAACATTTGTTATTGTATCTGTGTGGACAGACTGGTTGACAAAGTTTGTTACCAGAAATCAAAGTCTGACAAAGATGACGACCTTGCTTCTGATGGTGTTATAACCGACATGGCATATTGCCCAGAAAGGTCGTTTACGTTTCTCCTAGTGTTTGTCCATCTCTTTTCTATCATTGTTGTTCTCTTAGAAATGAGTTTGCATACTCATCAACTGACAAACTTGTTTACATTCGGAAGTTTGCAGAGACAGGAAGTGAGATGAAAATGGCTGCTGTTCTGCAAGGCCACGAAAGTGATGTCACACAAGTGCGATTTGTCATCCTCCATTTTAACATAAAATTGTGTATTAAATTGATTTTATTGCCCAGGTGGAATGGAATGATGTGAGGCAATGCTGGGTGAGCGGTTCAGAAGATGGGACCATTCGGCTGTGGGTGAGTACAAGTGTACACACAGTGTTGACATCTCAACATGTTTTATTCAAATTTTAATTTGTGTTGCCAGGATGCGGATGGAATGGCATGTCAGGCTGTGCTTGCAGTCGGTGGTGTAGTGACCGCATTGCGTATTGATACGAAGAATGGTTGTGTTGTGGCAGGGATACAAGATGTTATTAAGTTTGTATATCTGAGTGCTAGGGTGATCGTTGATGTGGTGTGATGTGTTGTCTTGTTGTGCAGGGTGTTTGATCTTGTCTTGCATAAATTGGTTCAAACAAATGTCGGCCACAGAGATGCAGTTCTCAGCATTATTCACATTCCAGAGAGAAACCAGGTAGGCAGTGCTTTAATCACTTTCTTGTTTGTCATTAACTTGTAGACATGCTTATGGCTAATTGTTGTTTATTGCATTTTGCCAAAGAATTTTTTGTTTTCCTGTTTGTCTGTCTGTCTGTCTGTCTGTCTGTTTGTCTGTATGTTAAATGGTAAGTCTCAATACTTGCAAGAGTTTTAACTTGGTATCATGTTGTAGAAATTGTGTAGGTTAATTGCAGGGCCGTAGGAGCCGGTGCGGCTGGTGCGGCCATGGCCGCACCACTTTTTGTAGCCTCGCCTAGCCAGACCCTTCTCTGCGCGAGCGAAAGAGAGAGAAGAGGAAAAACAAACACATATAAGGAGGCATTCAATTTGAAACCAGACTGACAGACATTCACACACACGTACACGCACACACACACACACACACACACACACACACACACACACACACACACACACACACACACACAGGTAGACATACAGAGGGCCTGGGTACGAGGCTACCCTCTTCTTGGCCTCAGATAACGCGCGTTATTGACAATGGCGAAAGCTCCTCATCCGGCTTCTTTCTTTCTCCGCCAATGTCCTGTTATTGGAAAGAAAAACGATACAAGATCAACGCCTTCTTTAAGTGAGTCACCTCACCAGCCTACTGCCATTCAGTTTCCAAAGCGCCAATTTGGGAAGAAAAGCGTCGTGTACAGGCCATTTCAGCCGGCATGGTTTTTGAGGTAACTAGTTGAGAAACATATTGTTAAGTTAATTAAGCTGTATAGTGTAGTGTACCACGCCTTTCTTTCTTTCAACTTTTGTCAGTAATAACTGATTAGCTAACGGTTTCAGGTGGCAGTGGCTTCACTACGTGGAAGGTGAGGACAAAGTATACTGTCATACGTGCGTAAAGGCGTACAAGGAAAAGAAGCTTGTGGCACCCAACTTGGAGTGGTCTTTTATATCTCATGGTTATACTAATTGGAAAGACGCCACAGTTAACTTTGCCAAACATGAGCAGTCTACCTGTCATGAAGATGCAGCACTAAAGATACTGTCTGCTGGCAAGACAATACCCGATGTGGGTGAAAGTTTGTCATCACAGCATGCCGTGGAGAAAGAAGAACGGCGAGTTTGTTTATTAAAAATCATACAGAATATACGTTTTCTTTCACGTCAAGGCTTGGCCTTGCGAGGTGATGGCAATGAAGATGATTCCAATTTTTCCCAGCTTCTAAGACTTCGTGCAGTTGATAGTGAAAGTCTTTCTACGTGGCTGACTAGAAAGACTGACAAGTACACATCTCCTGAAATACAAAACGAGCTGCTGAAGCTAATGGCATTGAAAGTTTTAGAGAAAGTTGCTGACAAACTTCACAGTGCCAAGTTTTTCACTATCATGGCTGACGAAACAACTGACTCCTCTAATAGAGAGCAGGTAGTTATTTGCTTACGCTGGGTGGATCAGTGGTTTGCTGCACATGAGGAGTTCATTGGACTGCATGTGGTAGATACTGTTGATGCTAAGACAATAGTCCATGTCGTTAGAGATGTTTTACTTAGACTGAATTTATCTCTGAACAAAGCCAGAGGACAATGCTATGACGGAGCAGGAGCTATGGCTGGTAGGAGACAGGGCGTGGCAAAGCAGATTTCTCAAGAAGAACCTAGAGCAATTTACACTCACTGTTATGGTCACGCTTTGAACTTAGCTTGTTCTGATACGGTGAAGCGCTGTGACTGCATGCACAATTCTTTGACCACTGCATATGAAATCATGAAATTGATAAAAAAGTCACCGAAGAGAGATGCTTGTTTACGGCAACTGAAGGACGTCCATTCACCAGACACCCCTGGGCTCAGGGTGCTATGTCCAACTAGGTGGACAGTAAAGGCAAAGTCTCTACAAAGCATTGTAGACAACTACTCAGCAATTCAGGAACTCTGGGAAGAATCACTGGGTGACGTCAAAGAGACGGAAATGAGAGGACGAATTTTGGGAGTCTCAGCCCAGATGAAGACGTTTTCTTTTCTCTTTGGAGTTATGCTGGGAAGATTGCTGTTTAGTCATAGTGACAACCTCAGTAGAACTCTTCAACATACAAACTTTTCAGCTACCCAAGGACAAGCAGTTGCATCAATGACAGTCAGGACTTTGGAATCTATGAGAGAAGATTGTGGATTTGAGGCATTTTGGAAGAAGGCAACTGAAACTGCTAGAGAAATGATTGTAGGAGAACCTCAGGCACCTCGGCGTAGAAAACGACCACGTAGGCTAGATCATTGGAATGCAGAGCCAGAGTTTCCAGAAACTGCACAGGCCCACTATAGGAGGATTTACTTTGAAGCTTTTGATTTGATCATATCATGTATCAAAGATCGGTTTGACCAACCTGGTTA
>NC_085087.1:8584336-8609336 GCF_963422355.1 Corticium candelabrum | reverse complement strand
GAAAGTGTGATTGTGTGTGCTGCAGCAGGAGATGTAGATGAGTGTTTTCGTAGCAGACATGGTGTTGTATTATGAGTAGTGATGGATAGTGTGCTGGCAGTTGTATTGTATTGATTGCTTGTTGGACAACACATTGCTAATATGCATTGTATATGGTTAGTATGGTTTGACTGCAATTGATTTGGCTATGAGAGATGGTCACATGTTAACTGCTGGTCGGTTGGTGTTTGCGAGTGAAAGAGTTGAAGATCTTACAGTTAAGGTGTGTGACAGTCAGTTGTGTTGAGAGAATGAAATGAATGTGTGTGAGTGTGCGGTGTGTGTTGATAATAGAATGTGTGGAAGTTGCTGCAGTGGGCATGTAGGAATGAAGTGGATGTTGCAACAAAGATTGCAGAGAAGTTTTGTCAATCAGTGGAGAAGGAGGTGAGAGTTTTCACAATACTGTTGATTATGTGTGAAAGATGTTTTTGTGTTGTGCATTCAGTCTGGTCGCACTTTACTTCACTTTGCTGCTCAACTTAATCATCGTGAGGCAGTCGAGTGTCTTTTGGAGAAGAAGGCTGATGCAGATGCTAAAGATAAGGTAAACAATATTACGAACATTTGACTCTTAAACTTTGCTGCATGTGACTTGTGATGTTTCTAGTGTAGTGCATCTTTCGCCGCTTTCACACTAGAGACTCTAGACTCTGGTCAGCCTAGATAGACAAACCACTGCTCACTATAGATGTGAGAAGCTGATAATTAACCTAGGTTACAAAATATTGCATTCAGACTTGCAGAAATAGATACCAAATTTCAGTACCTGGATGCGGTAAGATAATATGGCTACAAACTACAGACAATTTAGCAATTTCAATTATTCTGGATGATCGACATTAGTAATTCATAGAACGTGCCATTGTGCTACGGCTGAGGCATGTGCATTACATGACCAGCACCTCATCGGCCATCCCCGCGCAGCCCAGCATTTACGAGAGCTTCGAGCAGTGGACAAGCAGCGTCGGCGCCAGATGAGCTCCAACTAGGCCTTGTGCCGTTTCTAGCAAGAGAGTTAGTGGGTTACTGTTGACCCAGGTTAAGTCACTTGACTAGTTACGTAATCTGGGTTAGCTGTTTACGCTGGTACGTGTGTAACCCAGGTTAGCCAAGATTAACCTAGGTTAGAGCCCAGTGCGAAAGCGTCCTGTATGGTAGAGTCAACTTACTAATGTTTACTAAATGGATATGTAAATTAAGAACATTGCTATTTATTACTGCTTTGTGATATGAAAGCTGTTCATAGCTGGAGGTATAGAAAAAATTGAATTTTTAGATTCAATGGATGCTGTGAGGTGTTGTCCAGAAACTTGTTCTTTACCATATGGTTTCAGTGTGATGACACTTGCAATTTGAAAACAAGACAATAGTTTAGAGATGGACACCATTTGATTTTTCTGTGATGATTGACACACAGGGTTAACTTGGATTAACTTGGGTTAAGATAACTCGGGTAGAGTTATGATAACTCGACCCCAACCAACTTGCGTTCACACATACAACACGGGTAGTTAAATCAGAAAATCTATAGTAGAGCACATACATCGATTGCTTGAAGTTTCTGCTTGATCTCTAGGGCGTGTCTTTGCGTATATTAGGGCATGTCTCTGCTTAACTCCATTCTAATCCACTTTAACCCGGTTTAAGCGTACTTGGAGCCAGGGTTATGAAGGAAGACTTGACTGCATGCCATTCAGTGTAATATATTGTGATAGATTTTAGACTTTGAATGAAATGCATTTATTTTGCTGTGTGTTAGACACATATACTTGTTTGCTAATGTTCTTAAGAGTGAGCACAATCAGACAGGACTGTTTGTATTTTTGATTATCGTGTGACATTTTTCAGACTCATTACAATAATTATTGTATGTGTGATAGGATAGCAATAAGCCTTTTGATTTGGCTGTGAAAAATGGTCACATGGCAGCAGGTAGTCCGTTAGTGTTGGCAATACAGCGTGTTGAAGATGTTACATTAGAGGTGAGTAACAGTTGTCTTACAGCATAATGAGTGGATACAGTTTGGTATTTCTGTTTGTATTTCCTTTGATG
The DNA here is from genome assembly GCF_963422355.1 of Corticium candelabrum. Classification (NCBI taxonomy): domain Eukaryota; kingdom Metazoa; phylum Porifera; class Homoscleromorpha; order Homosclerophorida; family Plakinidae; genus Corticium; species Corticium candelabrum. The sequence continues at coordinate 8,607,241 of NC_085087.1, read as the reverse complement.
GAATTGATTTGTGACATTGATTCTCTTTCATTGATTGTTGATAATAGAGCGGTATTCAAACAAACTCGCCCCTTCCACCTTATTCCCAACAGATGCTTGTCGTCACTATGTACAGGTATCACTCTATAGGCGCTCTGGAGATCCAGTTTTGCCAACAGTATACTTTTTCCGGTCTGAATGACCCATGCATGAGCCCATATTCCACTTGCAACGTATCAGTCTGGAGCTGTAATCTGTCACCGGCCTAGCCAGCGCAGAAGGATACGGCGCAAATCGAGTTGAATTGGCCAAGGGGCGTGCGTTTAACTGTGGGAAGAAGGGCTGACGGTGCGCTGCCAAAGCACATTCTGCCGACGAGTGATCCAGCTCCAGGCAGTGCTCGCACGGGAAAGAATCGCTCGAGATGCCATGAAGCATGATGCATAACGTGGACGGGAGCGGCTGTCCCCTCTTAATGGATTGGTGCACAGCAGCGAACTTGCGAAACCTCTCGTCATACTGCCGCCAAGCATCTCCTCTCGCTGTCTACGCCTCTCTGACAATGAGCCTGAGGTACGCCAGCATGTCTTGCACCCTATTCGGTTGCCTTTCTGCTACAATTGCAATGTCTGTGGTGAATTCAGCATTGCACCCATATGGGCAGTTACGCCACATGCCGTGCCCTCCTCTTGCCGACGCATCTCGATGTTATCCGGCAGCAAATCTGCCATGTCCACGAATTCCAGCGCCTGGATTTTCTTTACCAGCTTTGCCGGCACGGGAGCGGACGCTTCACTAAAAAAGAATGGACCTTTCTGCTGGCTTCCGGGTGTGGCGACTTTGGGCGTGGTGACTTTGGGCGTTCCCTGTGACTGCTGCTTGGTGTCCATTTTTTCTTGTTCAAGCATAGGCACATGCTCCAAGGACTGAGCAATCGTGGAACAGAGTTAAATTATAATGCTCACGTACAACCCGTTCTGTCTCCATGCAAGGCCACTCTTCCGCAGTAGCCCCTCAAGCAAAAATATACACTGTTCTTCATATTAGAGTAGCGGATATCAGAACCCTGCCGATCGATCCTAGCCGCTTTCATCGTCCGCAGATGGTTCTGCCCACATTTGCCATGCCATTCTCGCCAGTCGCTACTGGACCTGGACCAGCCGTCCCGCCACAGAATATGACCACCCGCTGACGCCAACTTCGACTATTGCTGGCCCTGCGCTAACTATTCGCAAATGGTTCCACAATAGATATCAGCATAGTCGCTCTCACCTTTCGCTGACCAGTCGCACTTTTGTCAAGCTCCACCCAGTTGCCTCTCTGCTCTGCTTCTGTATTTACCCGCCACGTGTTTTATTATGTAGCCCCAAGGACTAACATGTCTTGCTAACGGCACCTGTTTTCCACTCCCACTTGAGCTGTGACATCAGAGCTTAGTACATGACACTTGCATTAGCTACGGCCTACCTATATACATAGTACATACAGTCGTCTGCCGTTCATGGTTGCCTGTCTTTTGAGCCGCTCCACAGGCCATCCGGGAACCTGCCACCCCGGATCAGTGACTGCACTGCCGGCCACGTGGCCGCCACACAACAGCCATTTTTTCAGTAACTTAACCACATCGACATCAACGCACGCACCCACCATAACTGACAGTTCTGAACACTCTCCCATGCAAGCTATACAAGTTCTAGGTGCTGTCTAAACATACGACCAGCAAATTACTCTCGATGCGTGTGCACTATCTGACTACGTCGGCAGATGGCTACATGAACAAAACACCCAACTGATGATGTGCTGAGTAGACCACTACGTTCTGCAGTTGCATTGGTTTCAGAGACAGGCCGAGATGGCTGCGCAAACTTTGCAACTGTCTTTCTTGCCGTCTAGTTTATCAGCTTTTTTAGCTGCTGGTTGGACAGCAAGTGCCCACCCTGGGCATCATCTGAGGTTGCAGTGTGTTGTTGCTCTGCCATCAAGAAACCGACACAGAAGCTGCTAACTTGCACGTAACCAAGGTAAACTGTACACCTGTGTGTCGACACTTAGTGCCAACCGTGTACGCCTTCTTGCACATGCTGTGGCCGCACCGAATAAGTGAATTCAACTACGTTAATCGTTCTGTTAAACTCAATTTTGGTATTTTTGTTTGTATTTCCTTTTATGGAATTGATTTGTGACATTAATTCTCTTTCTTTGATTGTTGATAATAGAATGTGTGGAAGCTGCTGCAGTGGGCATGTAGGAATGAAGTGGATGTTGCAACAAAGATTGCAGAGAAGTTTTGTCAATCAGTGGAGAAGGTGAGAGTTTTGACAATACTGTTGATTATGTGTGAAAGATGTTTTTGTTTTGTGCATGCAGTCTGGTCGCACTTTACTTCACTTTGCTGCTCAACTTGGTCATCGTGAGGCAGTCAAGTGTCTGTTGGAGAAGAAGGCCAATGCAGATGCTAAAGATAAGGTAAACAATATTACAAACAGTTTGACTCATAAAGGGGATGTCCAACAGAAATACAATCTCAGGGTTCTCGCTAGAGATTTTTGTGAGCGTGGTGGGATGGGCAGGTCCATGACGTACGGACATACGCACTGGAGCCGATCTCAAGTGAGATAGACTTTGTAATGTAGCTATTGTTTGTAACGTACATTCAAGTGACCTGGCAAGGAAATCAACTTTGATTGCCAGTAAGCCCTTCTTAGCGATCTTCATCAATTGCGCATGTGCAAGTTTTGTAAGACGAGCTACAGAAAGGTTGGTCTAGTCAGGTGTTGATGGATGTGGACCACTGTTGCTTCGCATGAAGCCATGACGTCTAGAGTAGATTTTAGGTGCACACTTCCCGGACAAGAGTTTCCAGGTCACTGGACGGGCATCTGGGACTAGAATCAGAGGGAGCGAGACTATCATCCCATGTTACTTTGCAAGAGCGTGTATTTGTGGCTATTGTCACCTTTAGTATTATGTTTCAGTAGTATGAAATTCTCAAACTTTCCGTAGCTGTAATACTTTAGACTCCTAGCTATCGTTTCTGAGCGTGGCGCTGCCATGCTGTAGCGAGAATCCTGCAATCTGATCTCAAAATGTAGGCTTTATTGCGAAACTTCTTGGTGCACTACTTTCAGGCAAACAGCTGCTTTGGTAGCGGAGAAAACACGTTGTATGTACGGAGTATGCACCAGGCCAGCCTCATACCCAGGCCCTCTTACGTGCCTGGAGAAGAGGGCCTGGTAGACATTGTCCTCACATGTGCACATAAATTACCTCGAAATCAGGGTAATGTATGCACGCATGCAGAACCAATGTTGTTTAGAATCTCGAGCCGATAATGTCGTGCGCAACGGACAGCGAAACAGCTTCAGTGCATTAGTAGTGTATGAAGTCATAGATCTAGACCCAAAGTCACGGTGACCCATCTAGACAATTTTAGACCTTGTTTTTGTGGCAGCTGTTTGGAGTGTCGAGTTTGTTGTTCTTCGATCGCGATGTCTAGTTATACTGCAATCTGACTTACTGAGAAGGACTGCAGCAGAATTTACATCTTACTTTGGGATTTCTATCTGTACAACAGACGGTCGTCCAAGCAGATCTGCCAGTGCTGTGCTCGGTGCATTTGAGCTGTAGCAGAAAAGTGAGGGTGCAGGCACACGACAGCCAGGACTGGTATCTAGGTTGAAGAAAGCGGACAAAGAACATCAGTGCAGACGATCAATGCATCGATCACCCCTTTTAGTGCCGTGCACGTGAAGAGTCGCCCTCTAGCTAAGCGCACACTGGCTTCTAGGTTTTCAAACATGTGTACGGCCGCTGAGAAAGACGAGTCACTACTGAACACGGAAGCTGTTTTGCTGTCATTGCACGCGGCACTATGAGCTCAAGATTCTGAACAACGTGGGTTTCGCATGTGTGCATACATTACTCTGATTTCGAGGTAATTTATGCACACATGCGAAAACAACTTGTACCTGGCTCTCTTCTCCGAGCGTGCAAGGGCTTGGGTACGAGGCTAGCGCCAGGCTTGTACATCATTGGTGCTAAACTCCGCCTACACCAAATTAATTGCCTGCGTAGCTCAGTTATCTTGCCAGTAAACTACACGAAAATTAAACGGGAATGGTAACTATAGCGGGATCTTGTATTTTAAGGCCTTAGAAGAGCTCTCTGCAACAAAAGTAGGATATGCTAGACGCCGTTTTCTCCCAGTAGACTTGACTCTCTTTTCTCACAGAAGATGAAGCTAGCACAATAAAACTCAATGGTAATTAGCATTACCCTTCGTTTTATTAATTAATCTACGAAGAGAAACAGTCGAAGAGTTGAAATATGAGGTTCTCTTAGAGAGATCTGAGTAAGCTGACACACCCCTTTCAAACAGCGGCTGGGCAAAGTGTTACAGGTGCAGAATGACTTTGATTGAGCCTTAGACTTTTACCCGAGCACAATGATGTAGCCGGTGTAGCTAGTACTGTAGTACGTAAGTTGTTTTACCCTGCATGGTGTGTAGACTTGTGACCATGGCAATATACTGTCTCTTTGTCATTCCCGGATATTTCATCTTCTATCGCGACTCCTAAGGCATCTAGAAGCCATGCTGATCTCCAAAGCTGAGCACACCAAACTGCTACCTAAAATTGATGTGGACATAGGACTAGAGAACAACAAGAAGGTGTGTGTCTGCCTACGCAGGTTTCTCGGAGAGATCGTCTATGCTTCCTTGACATACTTGAACCTTGTGCATGTTTCTTCTTGTAGATTAATAGAACGAAGGCTAATTCTAATTACCATTGAGTTTTATTGCGCTAGCCTCATGTTCTGTGAGAGGAGAGGGTCAAATCTGCTGGGAGAAAACAGCCTCTAGCATCTTACTTTTGTTAAAAAGACAATTGATTTGGTGTAGGCGGAGCTTAGCGTCAATGATGTCAGTTTGGCGCATGCTTTGTACATAACTTATATTTTCTTCGCTATGAAAGTGACGGCTGGACTGAAAGTAGTGCAGCACGGATTTTCACGATAAAGCCTACATTTAGAGATTAGGTTGTATTTGTGTTGGAGTTTTCCTTTACACTTTGTTGCATATAAGATTTGTGATATTTATAGTAATGTAGTGCATTCTGTATGGTAGAGTTAACCTGCTAACGTTTGTTCAATTTGCAAACATTGAGAAAAGTGCTGTTTAATGAATCGATTTCTTTGTGGTGACTGGAGGGTATGGGAAGTTGGAGTTTGTGCTTCCTAGGGTGGTTTAAAAGGATTTTACCCAGAAACGTGTGTACTGGTTGAACATATGACATGAAAATTATGTTTCAATCAAGAACAATCAGTAGAATGAAGTCTACATTAACGTGTTAGGATGTTTTTGGTCACAGATCTGATGTTCTTAGTTGTATAAAGTTGATATCAACAACCTGTTTGGTGAAAGATGTTACTTACACTTTGCAATATGTGTGGCCTAAGATAGGTTTTGTACTAGTATGTTGATTTTATGTTCACTAAATGCTGCAGATTTACTAAGATTTGTGAAGGCATGTTGTCATATTCTTACTGACTCATTCCATTACAATTGTATGTGTGGTAGGATGGGAAGACACCTTTCGATATTGCTGTGATAAGAGATCACATGTCAACAGCTGGTCAGTTGTTATCAATAATGCAGTCAGTTGCATTAGAGGTGAGTAACAGTTGTCTTACAGCATAATGAGTGGATACAGTTTGGTGGCCTCGATGCTAGTCCATCTTGGGCTTACGTGGTAGAGTAACGCACGCGGTTATACAAGAGGTCCACATGACCAGAAACAAAGTTGGCACTGTAAGGCGAAGAATGGCGTGGGGACACATTATGCATAAATACCCTCACATTACTCATTATCCAATTAATCAATAAACTTTTTTCAATTAATTAATAAGGTAAGCTCTTCCTGGTTCGTCGTCATCACAGTCTGTCATTCCGTAATTATAATAACCAACCTGGGAAACGTTTTCCAGCTGAGTTGGCTACAGATCAAACGACAGCCGGCTGCAGATCAGCAGAACATTACAACTGCGTTGAACTTCAATAATGATGTGGGTTTATGTAACATCAAGAAGCAACAAACACTTGCCACGCTAACGACGATTGTAGACATGTAGTCTGCAGCTGTGTTTGCGCCACCCTTTGGATTGCAGAGGTCCTGAGAAGACATCTATTCACAGAATGTTTGGGGACACAGGTAGCAGAATTACACTTGCAAAGTAGCACCAGTCCTGCGTGCAAGCACAGACTTAAATTTTTGTGTATATTTTCTTTTTCTTTGATTGCTGCGATTTCACGCCTCGTTTCTTCTCCGCCGACCATTCTATTGCTAATTAACTGTAACTGACTTTATAGGCAACTCCTATCAATAATTATTAAGCTAATTTAATTGCATACATAATGTTTGAACAACCAATCGCAACATGAAAATGTTATCACGTGACAAAATGTAGTGTTCCTACGTAACATCACGTGCATTACACTACCACATAAGGGGAAGATGGCCTAGCGTCGAGGCTAACAGTTTGATATTAATTGATCATTGTTGTGCATGCACTGCCCTCGGTTATCATTGTGTGTGTGTGTGTGTGTGTGTGTGTGTGTGTGTGTGTGTGTGTGTGTGTGTGGTGTGTGTGTGTGTGTGTGTGTGTGTGTGTGTGTGTGTGTGTGTGTGTGTGTGTGTGTGTGTGTGTGTGTGTTGTAGCTCAATTGGTTAGTAGTGCATTTGGAGAATGGAAACATCCGGGACCTTGCAGGGTTGCAAGTTCAAGTCACAGTGATGGCGAGCTATGGCATAATTTCTTTAAGCAAGAAACTTACACACAATTGCTTCTCTCGACTCAGGAGTATAAATGGGGTGGACATGGCCGCTGACTTGGCAGTAACATCATACAGCAGACGGGTACTTATGGGCCTTGGTGTCCAGTCCCAGAGCTGCGCCATTGTCAGTGCACCTGGATGACTCCGGCCAAGCTCCAGGTGGATTGTAGCGCTGGCTCTAGAGGCAGGGGAGCTATCTTCACAACCTACCTTAAAGCCGACGTCGAATGACGGGAAGGGCTTAACATTTGTTCATTTGTGTGGGTGTGGGTGTGTGCATGTGTGTCAGTGTGCAGACGCGTGTGTGTGTCATCAACGTTTGCGTCAGTTGCTGCTCTAGCTTTTGATTTACAACATAGATAGGGTTTACATCATATGTTGAGATGTTTAAATTAGCTTGAGTTTGCAGAGAAAGGTTTGTTTAGAGAAGAAGCCGGCATGATAGGTTCCTGTGGGCATGTGAGTGTATGGGTTAGTCTGAATGCAGCATTTGATGTAGACACTTACAAGCTTGATCAACGAATATGATTTCGGTATGTTGTCGGTTGTAATGCTATGGAACAGCAAAGAAGCACACTATAACATCTTGCTACTAGTATTTTGAGTCACGTGACATATTGTAACTTTGTAAAATCGTGCAAGCATGCAATAATTGTGCAATCAGCATTAAGCCTTACCAATTTAGTGCTCTCTATTTTTGTTTGTATTTCCTTTTATGGAATTGATTTGTGACATTGATTCTCTTTCTTTGATTGTTGATAATAGGATGTGTGTAAGTTGCTGGAGTGGGCATGTAGGAATGAAGTGGATGTTGCAACAAAGATTGCAGAGAAGTTTTGTCAATCAGTGGAGAAGGAGGTGAGAGTTTTCACAATACTGTTGATTATGTGTGAGAGATGTATTTGTGTTGTGCATGCAGTCTGGTCGCACTTTACTTCACTTTGCTGCTCAACTTGATCATCGTGAGGCAGTCAAGTGTCTGTTGGAGAAGAAGGCTGATGCAGATGCTAAAGATGTGGTAAACAATATTACAAACAGTTTGACTCATAAAGGGGAACTCCAACAGAAATGCAATCTCAGGGTTCTCGCTAGAGATTTTGTGAGCGTGGCGGGATGGGCGGGTTCATGACGCATGGACATACGCACTGGAGCCGATCTCAAGTGAGATAGACTTTGTGATGTAGCTATTGTGTGTAACGTACATTCAAGTGACCTGGCAAGGAAATCAACTTTGATTGCCAGTAAGCTCTTCTTAGCGATCTTCATTAATTGCGCGTGTGCAAGTTTTGTAAGACGAGCTACAGAAAGTTTGTCTAGTCAGGTGTTGATGGACGTGGACCACTATTGTTGCTTTGCATGAAGCCATGACGTCTAGAGTAGATTTTAGGTGCACACTTCCCGGACAAGAGTTTCCAGGTCACTGGACGGGCATCTGGGACTAGAATCAGAGGGAGCGAGACTATCATCCCATGTTACTTTGCAAGAGCGTGGATTTGTGGCTTTTGTCACCTTTAGTATTGTGTTTCAGTAGTATGAAATTCTCAAACTTTCCGTAGCTGTAATACTTTAGACTCCTAGCTATCGTTTCTGAGCGTGGCGCTGCCATGCTGTAGCGAGAATCCTGCAATCTGATCTCAAAATGTAGGCTTTATTGCGAAACTTCTTGGTGCACTACTTTCAGGCAAACAGCTGCTTTGGTAGCAGAGAAAACACGTATGTACGGAGCATGCACCAGGCCAGCCTCATACCCAGGCCCTCTTGCGTGCCTGGAGAAGAGGGCCTGGTAGACATGTCCTCACATGTGCACATAAATTACCTCAAAAATCAGGGTAATGTATGCATGCATGCAGAACCAAAGTTGTTTAGAATCTCGAGCCAATAATGTCGTGCGCAACGGACAGCGAAACAGCTTCAGTGCATTTGTAGTGTATGAAGTCATAGATCTAGACCCAAAGTCACGGTGACCCATCTAGACAATTTTAGACCTTGTTTTTGTGGCAGCGGTTTGGAGTGTCGAGTTTGTTGTTCTTCAATTGCGATGTCTACTTGTACTGCAGTCTGGCTTACTGAGAAGGACTGCAGCAGAATTTACATCTTACTTTGGGAATTTCTATCTGTACAACAGACGGTCGTCCAAGCAGATCTGCCAGTGCTGTGCTCGGCGCATTTGAGCTGTAGCAGAAAAATGAGGGTGCAGGCACACGACAGCCAGGACTGGTATCTAGGTTGAAGAAAGCGGACAAAGAACATCAGTGCAGACGATCAATACATCGATCACCCCTTTTAGTGCCGTGCACGTGAAGAGTCGCCCTCTAGCTAAGCGCACACTGGCTTCTAGGTCTTCAAACATGTGTACGGCCGCTGAGAATACGAGTCACTACTGAACACGGAAGCTGTTTTGCTGTCATTGCACGCGGCACTATGAGCTCAAGATTCTGAACAACGTGGGTTTTGCATGTGTGCATACGTTACTCTGATTTCGAGGTAATTTATGCACACATGCGAAAACAACTTGTACCAGGCTCTCTTCTCCGAGCGTGCAAGAGGGCTTGGGTACGAGGCTAGCGCCAGGCTTGTACATCATTGGTGCTAAACTCCGCCTACACCAAATTAATTGCCTGCGTAGCTCAGTTATCTTGCCAGTAAACTACACGAAAATTAAACGGGAATGGTAACTATAGCGGGATCTTGTATTTTAAGGCCTTAGAAGAGCTCTCTGCAACAAAAGTAGGATATGCTAGACGCCGTTTTCTCCCAGTAGACTTGACTCTCTTTTCTCACAGAAGATGAAGCTAGCACAATAAAACTCAATGGTAATTAGCATTACCCTTTGTTTTATTAATTAATCTACGAAGAGAAACAGTCGAAGAGTTGAAATATGAGGTTCTCTTAGAGAGATCTGAGTAAGCTGACACACCCCTTTCAAACAGCGGCTGGGCAAAGTGTTACAGGTGCAGAATGACTTTGATTGAGCCTTAGACTTTTACCCGAGCACAATGATGTAGCCGGTGTAGCTAGTACTGTAGTACGTAAGTTGTTTTACCCTGCATGGTGTGTAGACTTATGACCATGGCAATATACTGTCTCTTTGTCATTCCCGGATACTTTATTCTCTATCGTGACTCCTAGGGCATCTAGAAGCCATGCTGATCTCCAAAGCTGAGCACACCAAACTGCTACCTAAATTTGATGTGGACGTAGGACTAGAGAACAACAAGAAGGTGTGTGTCTGCCTACGCAGGTTTCTCGGAGAGATCGTCTACGCTTCCTTGACATACTTGAACCTTGTGCATGTTTCTTCTTGTAGATTAATAGAACGAAGGCTAATGCTAATTACCATTGAGTTTTATTGCGCTAGCCTCATGTTCTGTGAGAGGAGAGGGTCAAATCTGCTGGGAGAAAACGGTCTCTACCATCCTACTTTTGTTACAAAGAGCTTTTAAGGCCTTAAAACACAAGATCCCTTTATAGTTACCATTCCTGTTTAGCTTTTGTGTAGTTTACTGGCAAGATAACTGAGCTACGCAGACAATTGATTTGGTGTAGGCGGAGCTTAGCGTCAATGATGTCAGTTTGGCGCATGCTTTGTACATAACTTGTATTTTCTTCGCTATGAAAGTGACGGCTGGACTGAAAGTAGTGCAGCACGGATTTTCACGATAAAGTCTACATTTAGAGATTAGGTTGTATTTGCGTTGGAGTTCCCCTTTACACTTTGTTGCATATATGATTTGCGATATTTATAGTAAGTAGTGCATTCTGTATGGTAGAGTTACCTGCTAACGTTTGTTCAACTTGCAAACATTGAGAAAAGTGCTGTCTAATGAATCGATTTCTTTGTGGTGACTGGAGGGTATGGGAAGTTGGAGTTTGTGCTTCCTAGGATGGTTTAAAAGGATTTTACCCAGAAACGTGTGTACTGGTTGAACGTATGACATGAAAATTATGTTTCAATCAAGAACAATCAGTAGAATGAAGTCTACTTTAACGTGTTAGGATGTTTTTGGTCACAGATCTGATGTTCTTAGTTGTATAAAGTTGATATCAACAACCTGTTTGGTGAAAGATGTTACTTACACTTTGCAATATGTGTGGCCTAAGATAGGTTTTGTACTAGTATGTTGATTTTATGTTTACTAAATGCTGCAGATTTACTAAGATTTGTGAAGGCATGTTGTCATATTCTTACTGACTCATTCCATTACAATTGTATGTGTGGTAGGATGGGAAGACACCTTTCGATATTGCTGTGATGAGTCGTTACATGTCAACAGCTGGTCAGTTGTTATCAATAATGCAGTCAGTTGCATTAAAGGTGAGTAACAGTTGTCTAACGGCATAGTGAGTGGATACAGTTTGGTGACCTCGACGCTAGTCCATCTTGGGCTTACGTGGTGGAGTAACGCACGCGTTTATACAAGAGGTTCACGTGACCAGAAACAAAGTTGCCACTGTAAGGCGAAGAATGGCGTGGGGACACATTATGCATAAATACCCTCACATTACTCATTATCCAATTAATCAATAAACTTTTTAAATTAATTAATAAGGTAAGCTCTTCCTGGTTTGTCATCATCACGGTCTCTCATTCCGTAATTCAGCTATGAGCCTATAAGAAAAGGGACTTTGTAAAAGTCACAAGACTTGGCGAATAGCGTACTCTAAACGTATAGGGCTAAACCGACTTCCGGTCTGGGGACTATGTGTCTGGCTGGCTGGCTGGCTGGTTATGTCTGTCACGCTACAGGAATGTGCCATGCCTCCTTAGTGTGGCCCAATCACGAACCATTAATTCCTTTATGTCGTACATGGCAACCAGAGAATATAGACGAACAGCCGATCGTACGCGCGAAACTTCCTTGAGAGAGTTTTCTCACCAGAACAGTGTAATTCATGTTTGTGATTGCTAGGACCTGTCGGACATAAACAACAGAACTCACCTGTCTGCAACTGCTGACCCAAAATCGATCGCTTTCTTGGTTTTACGATAGTTATACGTGTATCTAACATTACGTAACCAGTAGAGATGTTATGTCCCGTATACGATGACTCTACTTGCGACTACTACGGACTTTGCGGTCACGCGAAACGACAGTCACTATGTAGGATTTTAAATACATGTTACAAGTAGCATGTGTAGAAAGAAATAGCATGTAGATTCGTAATTCTTCACGACAAATACTCCTCCCACCATACGTGGCCCGGTGTTCAGGACTTTGAAGGCTCATAGCTGTAGAAGCGACTGTGTAAACACAGCTTTAATTACTAGTTATAATAACCAACCGGGGAAACGTTTCCAGCTGAGTTGGCTACAGATCAAACGACAGCCGGCTGCAGATCAGCAGAACATTACAACTGCGTTGAACTTCAAGGATGATGTGGGTTTATGAAACATTAAGAAGCAGCAAACACTTGCCACGCTAACGGCGATTGTAGACATGTAGTCTGCAGCTGTGCTTGCGCCACCCTTTGGATTGCAGAGGTCCTGAGAAGACATCTATTCACAGAATGTTTGGGGGCACAGGTAGTAGAATTACACTTGCAAAGTATCACCAGTCCTGCGTGCAAGCACAGACTTAAATTTTCGTGTATATTTTCTTTTTCTTTGATTGCTGCGATCTCACACCTCGTTTCTTCTCCACCGACCATTCTATTGCTAATTAACTGTAACTGACTTACAGGCAACTCCTATCAATAATCAGTAAGCTAATTTAATTGCATACATAATGTTTGAACAACCAATCGCAACATGAAAAAGTCATCACGTGACAAAATGTGGTGTCCCTACATAACATCACACGCGTTACACTACCACATAAGGGGAAGATGGCCTAGCGTTGAGGCTAACAGTTTGGTATTAATTGATCATTGTTGTGCATGCACTGCCCTCGGTTATCATTGTGTGTGTGTGTGTGTGTGTGTGTGTGTGTGTGTGTGTGTGTGTGTGTGTGTGTGTGTGTGTGTGTGTGTGTGTGTGTGTGTGTGTGTGTGTGTGTGTGTGTGTATGTGTGTGTTTGTGTGTGTGTGTGTGTGTGTGTGTGTGTGTGTGTGTGTGTGTGTGTGTGTGTGTGTGTGTGTGTGTGTTGTAGCTCAATTGGTTAGTAGTGCATTTGGAGAATGGAAACATCCGGGACCTTGCAGGGTTGCAAGTTCAAGGCACAGTGATGGCGAGCTATGGCATAATTTCCTTAAGCAAGAAACTTAACACAATTGCTTCTCTCGACTCAGGAGTATAAATGAGTACCTGGTCATTGACTGGGGTGGACATGGCCGCTGACTTGGCAGTAACATCATTCAGCAGACGGGTACTTATGGGCCTTGGTGTCCAGTCCCAGAGCTGCGCCATTGTCAGTGCACCTGGATGACTCTGGCCAAGCTCCAGGTGGATTGTAGCGCTGGCTCTAGAGGCAGGGGAGCTATCTTCACAACCTACCTTAAGGCCGACGTCGAATGACGGGAAGGGCTTAAAATTTGTTCATTTGTGTGGGTGTGGGTGTGTGCATGTGTGTGAGTGTGCAGACGCATGTGTGTCATCAACGTTTGCGTCAGTTGCTGCTCTAGCTCTTGATTTACAACATAGATAGGTTTTACATCATATGTTGAGATGTTTAAATTAGCTTGAGTTTACAGAGAAAGGTTTGTTTAGAGAAGAAGCCAGCATGATAGGTTCCTGTGGGCATGTGAGTGTATGGGTTAGTCTGAATGCAGCATTTGATGTAGACACTTACAAGCTTTGATCAACGAATATGATCTCGATATGTTGTCAGTTGTAATGCTATGGAACAGCAAAGAAGCGCACTACAACATGTTGCTACTAGTATTTTGAGTCACGTGACATATTGTAACTTTGTAAAATCGCGCAAGCATGCAATAATTGTGCAATCAGCACTAAGCCTTACCAATTTAGCGCTCTTTATTTTTGTTTGTATTTCCTTTTATGGAATTGATTTGTGACATTGATTCTCTTTCTTTGATTGTTGATAATAGAAAGTGTGGAAGTTGCTGGAGTGGGCATTTATGAATGAAGTGGAAGTTGCAACAAAGATTGCAGAAAAGTTTTGTCAATCAGTGGAGAAGGAGGTGAGAGTTTTCACAATACTGTTGATTATGTGTGAAAGATGTTTTTGTGTTGTGCATGCAGTCTGGTCGCACTTTACTTCACTTTGCTGCTCAACTTGGTCATCGTGAGGCAGTCGAGTGTCTGTTGGAGAAGAAGGCTGATGCAGATGCTAAAGATAAGGTAAACAAGCCCTTCTAACTTTCATGGAACAGGTCATGGCTGTTGGAAGCAAATATACAGTGGCATAGCTTAGACTCTTACCCAGTCTTCTTCTTGTGTGCACTCCACGTGTTTTAGCTTGTGCTTTTTTGTTTGCACGTGCTAAAACGTGCGGAGCACACACGCGAGGAGAGGACTGGGTAAGAGTCTAGTCTAGCATAATGCGCTAAGAGTCATGATTCAGTCACATCACTTATAACATTTACAATACTACCAAAAAAGGTCTGTTTTTTGTAAACAGAACTAATTACAAATAAATGATGTTAATTGATTGAACCACAAAATAGATAAATTCCTTATTGGTCATTTTTTGTGTTTTAACCGAGGGTAACTGCTTTATTCTTCTGGTGGAAGTTAACGTTTCAAATATTGGTCTGGCAAGCACTGGACCTGCTGGACCAGTTCTGTTGTCCTTGCAAGTTCACAGTAGAGTATGCCAAGCCAACATTCAAACAAGGCATGTGAGGTCGTTTACATCCTTGAAATGGTGCTGTGATTGGTTAAGGGATATTTGCCGTTTTTTAAGAATGGAACCACTCATAATAAATGACTTTTTGCGTGGAAATGTATTAGGTATATTTCTTTATCTGTGATAGCATTTCTTGTATCTTTGTATTGTTTATTACCTGTGATATTGACATTTTTATATTTGTATATTATGTTGTCAGGATGGCAGGAGGCCGCACCAACTGACTGATGGTGAACTGAGAAGACGACTGAGGAAAGCAATAGTGAGACATTTATGTAGTGAGATATGGTGGTATGTGTAGTATGGATGGGTTGTATTGTCAGGATGAACAGAAGTATGCTGTTCTGTATGCTGAGGGCACAGTGAGACCAGAAATCATGAAATTGTGTTTCATTGGTTCAGAAGGAGCAGGAAAGACGACACTCATGGAGGCTCTGAAACGAGGATGGTTAGAATGGGCTTTCTTTGCAAATGAGAACAAAGCAGATGACCCACAATGTGAAGAGGAACGCACAATTGGTATCGACGTGATGACAGCCGATATTTCAGGAGTGGGTCGCTTCTCACTGTGGGACTATGCAGGTCAAAAGCAGTTCCACAAAACACACGGCCTTTTCTTTTCTTCATCCAACTCGTTCTTCATTCTGCTGGTGAGTCTAGCGAGAGGAAAGGAGAGACGACAGTGCACTGTTGAGGAGTTGCTAGAAGAGCTTCAGTATTGGCTCTCATTTCTCAGAGCCAGTTTGGATGCACAGTTCATACCCACAGTGTTGATAGCTGCCAGTCGAAGAGACACTTATGATAATTGTCAAAATTTATTTAAGTGTGTGGTCATGCACCTTTCTGAAGTGTTTAAAGGCAAGATCAACATAATTGAAGACTGTATTATTCTTGATTGCAGAAAGAGTTCTTCTCCTCAATTGAGAATTTTGAAGGAAATTCTTCTTGAGTTCAAGCTGCAGTTTCAAAAGGTAAGCATAAAACAAATCCTATTCTTTTAGTTGGTTGCTGATATAGATATTTATGTTTCATTCAGTCTGCTCCTCTGTATCCTCGTCTTTGTCAGCCAGTCGTGTCCACATTGCTTCCTTCTCTTCGTAAGAAACAAGAAGATCCGTTCATGGAGAAGGCAACACTCATGGAAAGTATTGAGCAGGAGGCATGTCCAGGACAAGAGAAGAAGGTTGTAGAGAAGGTAGTTGATTTTCTGGATGATTCAGGAGAGGTGAGACAACTAGCAGCTGCCTAGTTCGTTAGTTTGGCTGTGTGTGTGTGTGTGTGTGTGTGTGTGTGTGTGTGTGTGTGTGTGTGTGTGTGTGTGTGTTTGTGTGTGTGTGTGTGTGTGTGTCACACGTGTGTGTGTGTGTGTGTGTGTGTGTGTGTGTGTGTGTGTGTGTGTGTCACGTGTGTGTGTGTGTGTGTGTGTGTGTGTGTGCGTGCGTGTGTGTGTGTGTGTGTGTGTGTGTGTGTGCGTGCGTGCGTGTGTGTGTGTGTGTGCATGCATGCATGTGTTGTAATGTAATGTACAATGGAAGGACATGGGTTGGTGTGCCTTTGCGACATTTTGATGTAGTAGGATTAGTGACATCATTATTTCATGACATTTATTTATGTCCCAAGGTATGTGCTATTGTTTTGTTCTGTGTTAGATTGCTGTTGTTGGTGATGTGGCTGCTCTCAATCCTGCCGGTCTGCATCATTATGCCATCGGTCCTCTCATTGCTTCTGAGGATTTTAAGTGGCATGTCAGGTCAAAGAGGAAGGATGGCACAGTAACAAGAGAAGAAGCAGAAACGGCAATCAATGATTACCGAAAAGATAAGAAGATTCAAGTTCAACTCAACACAGATAAAGTTCTTGCTCTAAATGAATCTCTTGGTTTCTGCTTTAAAGTGGAAGGCAGAGACAACACATACATGTTTCCAGCTCTCTTGCCTTGTAAGTATCTGTCTGTCATGTGGAAGAGAGAGGAGAGTAAGAAAGTGTATGTCGGTCGACGTCAAGTGTGCAGCAGTCAGACGACCATCTTCAGTCCATCTGCATTTTGCATGTTTCAATCTAAAGTTTGCACTACATTAGATAAGAAAGCACAGCTGTGGAGGAATGGACTAATCACCTCACAAGGTGATACAGTCTCTAATCGTGTTGCATGTTTGGTTGCCATGGTAGATCCTGTTCGTTCTGTCGACTTTGTATGTCGTGGTGGTAAGGCAACTGAAGCAGAATGTGTTTCCTTGCTCAACACTGTCATGTCTCTTTGGAGAGATATGTTAGACAGATACAGTCCAGGCACTGACTATAAGACTGAATATCTGAGCAGAAAGCATTTAGAGGAACACAAAGAACTGAAACAAGTTGCTGTTTACTCAGAAGAGGAAATCAAGGAAGCAGAAGCAAAGAACAAAGGGCCGGACACTGCAGTAACACAAGTAGTTTGTGATGAGCAAGTGGTAGAAAGTCTTGGTGACCTGCTGGTCATTCTCCCTTCCAAACAAGCAACTCCACTCTTTCCCAGTCCAGTTGTGAAGGCTGTAATTGAGTATGGTGTAGATCAATGGCAATCATTTGCAGAAAGATTAGGTTTTAATAGCTCACAGATTAGTGCCATTTGTCATGACAAAGCGTCTCTAGCTGACAAATTATCTGCAATTATTCAAGTGAAGACTGAGGAAGTTGGTGATATGAAGAAGATGGATGATCTGCTGTTGGAGGTGTGTGCACTGTTACCGTATCCCATTGATGCTGCAGTCAAGAGAAGCTTGTCATCTTCCCAATAGAATTGTAGCTCCTAAGTGTGACCGTTATATAAACATTATAGTTTCATAATTTCTGTGTTGGTGTGCAGAATGTGAGGTGCCTGTATCGACTAGCCATCATTGTGCCCTTTGTTTTACCCAGAAATTTTATCATTATCAGACATTATGATTATTATATGCTTTATATGTATTTACAGTATATTGATACGAATACAGAGTTTAGATGCAATTGCCAATAAGAACACTGAACATTGCTAATTCACCAAACAATCATTCAATGTTATTAATTAAAGATATTCATAGATCAGCAGTCCATGTACACATGCAAATTCAGTATATTTGATCACATCTTTTCACACAGTGTTTACTAAATTTGAAATCATTTGTTGTGCTTGCTTCTACCAGCCTTAGCTTGCTATTGCTAGCCTACTAGTGCAGTACAAAGTAACAAACAAGTTACAAAGAAACCCATAGTCTAGAGAGACAAAAACTGATGGAAAACGTAAAATACATAGACAACTAAGTATGCACAGTGACATGCCAGTGTTGATATCCCAACCTGTAATACAAAATAATAATTTCAATTTTTGCCAATTAACACTTTCAGTATCCAACACAAACAGCAACAGGAAACGGTGTGGCAATAACAGCATGACATTTGGGTAACATTATTTTTGTCATTAATAAAAAATTATTTGGGTTATGCATGTAGCTACTAGACTAGATCTACTAATGGAATGTGAGCGATTTAGTTTGGTTCCTCCCACCGAGTGCTTCGCGGAATGCAAGTAAATGCTTCGTCTAACTCGATCACTCGGTTCACGTGCTTTCGCGTCTCCCTCCGCAGAACAATAGCATCCAGACGAGCAACCGCTGACGTACAGCGTCACACGTCATTCATTGTATAGTCTAGCAAAGCTGCTGCAGTAGTAGCACACAGGAATGTGTGTGTAGCTGCTGAATGGGCACACGTGGTTACCATGGGACTTGCGTATGCGTGTGTGTGGTCGGTTTGCGCATCTGGCTTTGCTGCAGGTGAGATGTTAGTGTGTGTGCGTTGCATTCAATGTTTGCATGCAGTGTAGTAGCTGACGTGGGCTCCACCCATTACAGTACTCTCTGTTCGCGTTTACTGTGAATCTGGAACTATGTAATGAAGCACCTTTGTTGGTTTAGAAACACTTAACTAATTGCCTGTGACCTATGACATCAATAGCTTGTTTACTGTGACTCCGGATTTACTGTTACTGACACAGAGGTGTTTTACTGTGACTTACAATACCTGCAAAACACGAGGAAAAAGAAGAAGAATTTCTAGAAAAAAGACGGGATGCAGGAAAGACATCACGGAGAGCTCTAACATTACAAATGAGATAGATGACGACTACGAAGTGACGGAAGTTGATAGTGATGTCGCATTGACCAGCCAAGTCCAGACGAACACTACCAAGCGTTGCTGAACGCATGAAGCTTTGCACAAGAGTAATTAATAGTAATGAAGTAATTGACATGGCATCTGCTTACGTGACCACTTATCTGTTCATATCGTAACCATAACGTCCTAATAGACTAATGGTCTTTGATATGCAAAAACCTTATCCTCCTGGGTGTGTCTTAGTTACATGCTATGTTGAGCATCGACAAGAAATCCGGGCTCTTGCGCTTTCGAATGATGCCAAGATCGTCGCTTACCGATGAAGGACACAGGAGTTATAACGATTTTTTTAAATACACAGTGAACGCGAACAGAGAGTAGTAGCCCGCAAGCTCGTAAATCGACGTAAATAGCACGTAAATCGAATTTACGATCATCGTATTGAAACCGTAAATTACGCCGATCCTACTCGTAAATAGACGTATTTATTTGTAAATGGCCACTTTACGTTCATTTACGGTCATTTACGTAGCAATTGCGGGTCATTTACGATTGTTTTACGTTTAGAGGGTTTACGACTCGATTTACTCTAACTTACGTCAATTTACGTTGTGAAAACCGTTCATATACTGGGCATTTACGTAAATTTACGTCTAATTATGGCCTAATTACTTTTCAATTACGGTCATATAAGTAGCAGTTACGTAGCATTTACGAGTGAGTTTCCGTATATATGCATGCAGTAACGCGAGAGTGCAAATTGCCACACCGATGTTCAAATTTCCTTTATTATCAACAGGGGCGTACGCAGAGGGGGTTCGAGGGGGTTCGGACGAACCCCCTCTAGGCGCTAGGTAATGGCGGAATTCGAATTAGGCAATGCCGCATGAGCGCAACTACACAGCACCATTACATATGGGGACAGCAGAAGACACAACGAGACTCCCGATTTTGGATACATTGAAATTATCTGTAAAAAATAATATAAATCTATAAAGTAGTACAGCACTTAACTTTTCGGCGCGCCTACAACGAACCCCCTCTAGAGAAATCCTGCGTACGCCCCTGATCAAACTAATTATGTTAATTACAAAATAATATAATACAAATTACAAAATCACAGTTAAATTATTTGACAGTTTTCTTGATTCCATATAATTTTTTCCTGCCGAATGAAAAGATCAATGATAATGTCATGAACGTACACATGTAGATAATGCTAATACATTTAGTGCCCTCGATGGCAGTCGTCTTCTTCTGCTTCCAGGTAGAATCGTCTTCCCATCGATAATTTGAATTATTTCAATCAAAAAAGAATCTGTATAAAAAAGATGTCTAATTGTAAGTCAGAGTATCTATATATAGCTATTTTTAGAAATCTTGTCGTTTAGCTAGAAGTCCCAGCGCCACGGGGCAGCCCATTGTCGTGATTGTTCAAAAGCATGCACCTGTCGCTTGGAAGTGGGTACGCTACCTGCAGCTGTCGCTATCCCTGCAGCTTGGAAATCTATTTCACCTGTTACCACAAATTGAATTTAAATATTGTGATAATGAATTACAATTGTCACGTGCACGACAGATACGTAGTTCCGAGCTTGCCATTGGCGACAGCTGCAGGTTTTCCAAACCTTCATCACCGACTGCCCGTTCATGATCAAGAGGTGGATGTCGTGACGAGTACTGCGTTGGTAACGTGTCGCGACATACGGATCTGGAATTCCTAGGATGACGAGGCCGTCGCAATCGTCTAGATGCACACGGAACAAAATTTATCCCAAAAATGCATACAACAGTGCAAAACGATAAACACTTACGCTGTGTTACATTCGTGGCGTTTTATGCGCTGCCGA
The DNA here is from genome assembly GCF_963422355.1 of Corticium candelabrum. Classification (NCBI taxonomy): domain Eukaryota; kingdom Metazoa; phylum Porifera; class Homoscleromorpha; order Homosclerophorida; family Plakinidae; genus Corticium; species Corticium candelabrum. The sequence continues at coordinate 8,586,701 of NC_085087.1, read as the reverse complement.
ATGTCTTGCATAATACCAACTCCAGGCCCGTAGGAAGCAAATAAAAAGTGGTACGGCCTAACGCACGCTAAAGGGCGTGGCTTTTAATTTAGTGCGCGTTAAAGCAAGAGACCAATGCTCTGTGTGTGTGTGTGTGTGTGTGTGTGTGTGTGTGTGCGTGTACGTGTGTGTGAATATCTGTCAGTCTGGTTTCAAATTGAATGCCTCCTTATATGTGTTTGTTTTTCCTCTTCTCTCTCTTTCGCTCGCGCAGAGAAGGGTCTGGCTAGGCGAGGCTACAAAAAGTGGTGCGGCCATGGCCGCACCAGCCGCACCGGCTCCTACGGCCCTGAACTCTACAGTAGACTTTGACCACAGGCCTGTCAACATATTTATGCCTACTACATCACCAAAAACTTATCATGTTGACATTACTTTTTGAATCGAAGTTTAGCTCATAGAAGCCTTTTTGTACGTCTCGTCTAGAGAAAGTCTTGCCAATACTATAGGCAGCTAATCGAATTTCAGTCTAGAGAATGCACGATGTAGTCCACTTAGATCAATTTTTGTCAGTCATACATAATTAGATAGCTAGATTCTTAATTGCTTACCGTGTATTGCAACCGGTCTTTGTTGCCTTTCACCAGTTCTAGCAAACCATCCATACTTGGCACGAAGCGTCTAATGACAGCTCAACGTCTATCAACCACAATTGTACACTGCGTAGACCCTCCCATGGGCGGAACCTTCAGTTCACACAGATTGACGGCTCCGTTTGGTCTCTAGCCTTGTGTAGTACTCTGTATACGGCTTATGCACATTTGCATGTACTGAACGGCGGTATTATTATTAATTAATTAATAAAGATGAATGTTGAAGAGCTCCTATACTAATGTCAAATGATGGAGTGGAAGTAATCACACAGTGCACGTGTCATTATGACCTAGCGATGTTACGTAAATCAACGTATCTAAATAAGACGCAAATAGACGTAAAATACGAAGACACGTAAATCTTTCGAAATTTACGATCTTCGTAATTTACGTCGCAAAGTGCATACGCAAAGCTACACTTCAGACGTAAAATACGACCCAGGATCGTAAATTAAGAAAAATTACGTGTCTTCGTATTTTACGTCGATTTACGTGCTATTTACGTCGATTTACGAGCGTGTGGGCCAGTAGTGGGCCATTACCAGGTGTTTGGGATACTGACGTGTTGCTAAATGGTTCATTAGCTTCATGGGTATACACAGATTTTTGGCCGTAGGCGTTCCAGATCCTCGTGTGTGTGTGTGTGTGTGTGTGTGTGTGTGTGTGTGTGTGTGTGTGTGCGTGCGTGCGTGCGTGCGTGCGTACGTGCGTGCGTGCGTGCGTGTGTATTGTAATTCTTGCAAAAATGTTGCGATGTACTTCTAGTAATGCTGATTTCGTTCAGGTCGACCTTCTGTTGTAGCTCACAATGCGAGTGCTCAACTCGGTCAGCAAGCTGTGCTGACATGCACTGGTCAAGACTTTCACAAAGTTGACTGGTTGTTTAATTAATTTAAAGGGCAGGCAGTGAACGACGACGACAGTCACATTTTGCAAGGAAACAGCCTTTTTGTATCTGCATTTGTGTGTGTTTGTTTTCCTTACATATGTCTGTTAGTTTCGATCTTTATCCACCTTCTAACTTACTATACTCTTTCCTACTTAATTTTGTTTATCTTATCATCATGTTCATTTCCCACACTCTACACACAAACTCCATTCCATCATAGGTGCCACCTCTTCATCAGCTCATAGCAGCAAACAATTAACGTTCAAAATCCTCTCTTTGACTTCCTGATTCCCGGACAAAGATGTTTCAGTGCGGCGCAGCATTTGCTTCCGAATTCAGAAATCTCCTGAAGAGCAGCCAGTCGCTCGGTTTCAAAAAGACGACTGTCATTCAAGTCGGCGAATACCGCCTGCCCCTTTGCACTGGGGCGCCACGTTGGGCTGCGGAGCGGCCGTACAAGAACTGTTGAAGATGGGGTACAATCCGCTCCTGAAAGTGCGCGAGACCGGCCACACGGCTCTTCACTCTGCCGCTCTGTACGGTCCGATGGGTCGGTGGCATGTCAACGACACGTCTCGCGTGTTTGCACGCATCGTTCCCATGCTGTTGGATGCTTTGTTCATCCAGGACCAGGGGCGGCGGAGCCGGGGGGGCTGGGGGGGCTAGAGCCCCCCCAACTTTATCAACTTTATGCTGTAGAATTTCTGCTTTCTGTAATGTTTACCCTTTCAGCCCCCTCAACTTTCAACTAGCTCCGCCGCCCCTGTCCAGGACAACAATCTAGCGACTCCGTTTCATCTCGTTGCGTTTGGAATCAGTGGAACCAATCGAGCGCGGTTGTATG
>NC_085087.1:8529336-8564336 GCF_963422355.1 Corticium candelabrum | reverse complement strand
TGACGATTACTAGGCAACATTGACCAATTTCAAACATTACAAACACATAGAAACAAAATTGTTGATTAGCATAACTTGATTTGTTTTGTAATGGTATTTGAGTAGATCTCGTTTATTGTAAGAAAAATGATGTGAAGTTGAAAGTGTGTCAAGTGTAGGAGAGAGAGTTGGAGATGATTTGATATTCGATTAGAAAGTGTTGATTGTGTGTATGCTGCAGCAGGAGATGTAGACGAGTGTTTTACTATCAGACATGGTGTTGTATTATGAGTAGTGATGGATAGTCTGCTGGCAGTTGTATTGTATTGATTGCTTGTTGGACAACACATTGCTAATATGCATTGTATATGGTTAGATTGGTTGGACTGCATGTGTTTGGGCTATGATGAATGGTCAGATGTCAACTGCTGGTCGGTTGGTGTTTGCAAGTGAAAGAGTTGAAGATCTTACAGTTAAGGTGTGTGACAGTCAGTTGTGTTCAGAGAATGAAATGAATGTGTGTGAGTGTGTGGTGTGTGTAGACTCGTCCTCCCGTTTTCCATTGGGCATGTAAGAACAAGAGAGTTGATGTTGCAAGAAATATTGTGGAACATCACGGAACAGAATGGAAGGACAAAGTAGGGATTTGTCGACTTGTTGTGATTGTGTCATTGAGTAGTGTGTGAACAGGATGGTCGTGACGCATTGAATATTGTGGCTGTTTATGACAACGTGGACATTGCTGACATCATCCTGAAGAGAAGACTGCGAGATGGCAATGATGTGGAAACGGTACTGTTTGTCTCCCTGAGCATACTTTGCATGTTGTGTTGTTGATTTTGTGTGTTTCAGAGTGTTTCTATGTCAATGGAAGATGTTGCAGTGGAGGTTTGTGTGTGTCAGTTGTGTGTTGAGAGAAATAAGGAAGTGTGACTGTATGGATTGTGTAGACTCGATGTGTCGTGTTACACTGGGCACACAAGAACAGTAGAGTGGATGTGATAAGAAAGATTGTGGGACAGGGAACAGAAGTGAAGGACAGAGTGAGAAATAGAATTCGTCAATCATTTGTATGACTTGTTATTGTATTGTTGATGCAGTTGGGACGAACTTTACTTCACTATGCTGCTGATCATGGCAACTGTGATGTGGTTGATGTTCTCTTGAGCAAGAAGGCAGATGTTAATGCTTCAGACAAGGTAAGTGTAGCAACAATAAATATAACAGTAAAGGTTGTTGGTTGTGATCAGCCATGAGATGTATTGAAATGTTGTTTGTGTACTGTACTGACATCGAATACTCATTTGGTTGTCATGTGCACGAATGTATGGATGCATGTTGTGTTGTTTACTGACATTTACCTTTGTCAGTCTTAGGGTAGCAAGTGTACATATCATATCTAACAAATCATTGACTATTGAAACATATGTCAGAAAAGAGAGTATTTGGGGTCACTTGGGCAAGGATAGGCATGACCAGTTGGCAGGTTAAACAACCAGTCAACCCAGGTAGCAAACCTTGCTCAGCACAGTGGCTGGCCATGTAGAGTAACGGTGTTCCCAGTAGTTGTGCTTATCTTGCCTATTCTATTGAAGTTCAGTCAAATACAACAACTACTGCGTGTAAGCTATGAAGACTAGTGGGCAGGAGGGTAACTGACAAGCAGTGGAAAGCAGCAGATAAGCCAAAGCTGCAGTTAATCTACATTAGCAATGGCTAATTCTGTTTGTTGGTTTTATTTACAGTCGAGGTATCTTTATGAAAATAGAATGGTATGCTGCTTTTTGTAAACATGTCATTAATTAAAGCCTATGAGCCATAAGAAACGGGACTGTGTAAAAGTCATGAGGCTTGGTGTGGATCTGCTCAAAACGAACTGACTTTTGGTCTGCAGGCTATGTGACTGTTTTGTCACGCATCAGGATTGTGCCACACCTCCTGTGTGAGGCCCAATCATGGAGCAGTATTTTCCTTGTGTCATACGTGGCAACCGGAGACAATTGCCAAACAGCCAATCAGGTGCAAGGAACGTTCATGAAAGAGTTTCTTACCAGAAGTTCTGAACAGTGTAATTCATGTTTGCGATTGCCAATTCTTGTTGAAAAGAAACAACAGAACTTACCTGTTTGCAACTGCTAACACGAAATCAGTTCCTTTCATTGCTGACAACATTTATACAGAATGATGTTTATGTCTGGCATGTAATACTCTCATTACTGTACCTCTACAAATACAGACTACTTACTGACTTTGTGGTCATGTGACACAGCAGAGCACACTTAAAAGGAAAATAGCATGTAAATTAGCAATTCTTTGTGACACTTGTAACATGGTTTCAGAATGCTCATAGCTGTGGAAGAGACGGTGTAAACACAGCTTCAATTACTAGTTAACACTTAGTATTGGTTTTCTAATAAGGATTGTAGTCATCTGATTTTGTGATTGTCTTAATTTAATGTTAGTTTAGTGCTGTATTTCTACAAAGATTACACTTGATTTCTGTTGTAGAGTGCATGGTTGATTGTATTGTGATATTTTTAGACTAACTGCAATTGTCGTTACATGTGTGATAGTGTGGCAATAAGCCTTTTGATTTGGCTTTGAGAAAAGGTCACCTGTCAACTGCTGTTCGGTTGGTGTTTGCAAGTGAAAGAGTTGAAGATCTTACAGTTAAGGTGTGTGACAGTCAGTTGTGTTCAGAGAATGAAATGAATGTGTGTGAGTGTGTGGTGTGTGTAGACTCGTCCTCTCGTGTTCCATTGGGCATGTAAGAACAAGAGAGTTGATGTTGCAAGAAATATAGTGGAACATCACGGAACAGAATGGAAGGACAAAGTAGGGATTTGTTAAGTTGTTGTGATTGTGTCATTGAGTAGTGTGTGAACAGGATGGTCGTGATGCATTGGATATTGTGGCTGTTTATGACAACGTGGACATTGCTGACATCATCCTGAAGAGAAGACTGCCAGACGGCAATGATGTGGAAACGGTACTGTTTGTCTCCCTGAGCATACTTTGCATGTTGTGTTGTTGATTTTGTGTGTTTCAGAGTGTTTCTATGTCAATGGAAGATGTTGCAGTGGAGGTTTGTGTGTGTCAGTTGTGTGTTGAGAGAAATAAGGAAGTGTGACTGTATGGATTGTGTAGACTCGATGTGTCGTGTTACACTGGGCACACAAGAACAGTAGAGTGGATGTGATAAGAAAGATTGTGGAGCAGGGAACAGAAGTGAAGGACAGAGTGAGAAATAAAATTTGTCAATCATTTGTATGACTTGTTATTGTATTGTTGATGCAGTTGGGACGAACTTTACTTCACTATGCTGCTGATCATGGCAACTGTAATGTGGTTGATGTTCTCTTGAGCAAGAAGGCAGATGCTGATGCTTCAGACAATGTAAATGTAGCAACAGTAAATATAACAGTAGAGCTTGTTGGTTGTGATCAGCCATGAGATGTATTGAAATGTTGTTTGTTCTCTATAATGACATGAAATACTCATTTGGTTGTCATGTGCATGAATGCAGGGATGCATGTTGTGTTGTTTAGTGACACTTGTTGGTCTCATTTACAGTCAAGATATCTTTATGACAATTGAATGGTTATGTTGTGTTTTGTATTTATGTTATTAATTAACACTTACGAACAGTGTTGGTTTTCTAGTAAGGTTTATGTTGATGTGATCTTGTGATTGCCTGAATGTCAGGTAATTAATGCTGTAATTTTACAAAAACTTACACATTTCTGTTGTCTATCTCTTGTTTCAATGCACGTTTAGTTATCTTGTTGTGATATTCTTTCTAACTCATTACAATAATTATTGTATGTGTGACAGGATGGCAATAAGCCTTTTGACTTTGCTCTAAGGAATGGTCACATGTTAGCAGCTGGTCAGTTAATGTTGGCAATACAGTTGGTTGAAGATGTTGCATTAGAGGTGAGTAACAGTTGTCTTACAGCACAGTGAGTGGATACAGTTGAACTCTTGTTATTCCTAACAAACTTCTTACCTTTACCCTCTCTCTTGTGTGCCTTTCCCTTCCGTAACGGCCCGCCTGCCTAGGAAAGCTTGGCCATGTAGAGTGATTGGAGTCCGTCTCGGATTCTCAAGCTGTGCAGGAGGTCGGTTCTTGGCCATAGTCCGGGCCACCGAGACCGGACCCCGACCCACATTGTCATTAACTACCTTATAGTTGACCTGTATAACACAACACAGAAATTTGATTACACGTAAGGTGATCACCACTCCTCCCAAGCTGACACCCACCTCCATGCAATAGCTTCTTGTGTAAACCGGGGTTAAACCCCGTGTGTACACCGGAGGACAGCATAACACACGACACTGGCACGAAGGACGTGTTACGCTAGTGTCATGCAAACCACTTTTATTGCTTAGGTGCTACGAGACTTTTTGAAAAGCTAGCCAAAGTCTTTTTATGTAACTTTACGTATCGTTTGTACGCATCGCTGCGCCATCTCCCCGGCATGTGGATCGTCAAGTCCTCTAAGCCCCTCCCCTGGCTTGCTGCCGCCGTTGCTGCCCCTATTCTGAAGCTGTGCCCTGAGTAGCATGCGGAGTCATGGTCGCTGGCAGCCAACGCTCCTCTTACCTCACTTACCAAGCGGCCTCTTGACAGTGTCTCACCGTCGCAAAACAGAAATAGCGGTCCCGGTGCTGATCCTCTTTTGCCAACTATGCCAACACGGCGGTGACGGGGCAGCACATGAGTTTATAACGACATCCTAGACGGACAGGTGAACCGAGGGATCATAGGCTGCTCAAGATGGACTGCGAACTCGCCAGCTCGAAGGAACGCAAACAACCCAGCCAGCAAGCACCCCATAGCATCGCCACGTCGAAATCTGAAGCCCTTGGAAACCAGTGGTGACATAAGATTCTGAGCACCTCCGGCATAACGGGCAAGCGTCCAGGACGAATCGCCATTCCTTTTAGCCTCTTGATTCCCCGTAGCACGAGCTCCAATCGCGGGAGGGAGTACGTGTTACTATAGCCATGGCAAATCTGAAAGTGCTGTATCGCCAACAGGTAACACTTGATGATGGCAAGGATGCAATAAACAAGCACAGGATCCGTTCTGACGTTGGAAAAGGCAACACATGAGCGCTGACGCAGAACCCCCGATACCATGCGTAACCCGAACGGGTCGTTGACTTAGCTATACCTGCTCTAAGCAAGCATGCAACCGACTATTCCAATTGTCCAATGTCCAGTCCGCCTCTAGATCGCACACCAGGTCAATGATGGCTGATGAGACGGGATGGGAAATCTGAGCCAACTGCAACGAAACGAGAACACTTGAGTTAGCCTTGTTACGATATGGCATTCGCGAGCATGTTACACCACCCTGGCAGATGCTCTGATGTAAAAGTAAAATCATAGTGTGCAGCCACAAAGTGAAGCGTGCGAAGCAGGTGCAGCACACGCGGATCCTCGCACGTACCTCGCTACAGTGCCACGACAACCGTGGAGTTGTCCGACATGGTGGTTTTGAAAGTCCCAACCGAAGACCAAGGCGACGAGAACAATCGGTGCCAATTCTTTCAGAGCAATGGAAATGTTGGCCCAAGACAAGAAGCCACGATTCACCCCACACTGCACCGCAACCCAGCCTCCGGGTGCATTCGACTGCACTGTAAAAGACGGGAGCAGGCAACCGACCACGGCCAGCAAACCTTGACTGTTTCATCTCTCGATAAATCAGACCTGCCACCAGATATTTGAGCGAGCCTCCTTGGTCAGCCAAACGTGGAGGTGCAACTCCTTCGCAATCGCTGACAAGTCGATCAACCGCCCAACAAACGTCCGACCAGGCCTAACGACGGCGGCGGCATGGTGCAATAGACCGACCAGTGATAATAACTTGCGCTTCATACAGGCTCGCTTGTGCGATCATTTTTCTCAGCAGCTCACAGAGCCGCCGCAGCTTATTATTAGGTAAACGCAAGCAACCTTTGTGTCAATCTCAATGCCAAGGAATGTCATGCAACAGGCTGGAACTTCAATCTTGTGCTCTGCTACCAGAACGCCTAAACTTCTGCACGTTGTCAATGCGTGACTCAGGTTGTTGGCACATTCTTCGGACCCTGGCTCGCCGAAGAAGAGAAAATTGTCTAAACAATGGAGTGCTGAAGACACACCTGCACTGTACATAGCCCACAACACGGTTTCCGCCATCGCCGAGAAGATCTTAGGTGCAGAGCTCAACCCGAATGGAAGAGTGGTATCCAAACAAACTCGCCCATTCCACCTCATTCCCAACAGATGCCTGTCGTCGCTATGTACAGGTATCACTCTATAAGCACTCTGCAGATCCAGTTTTGCCAACTAGATAATCCTTCCGGTCTGAATGACCCATGCATGAGCCCTTATTCCACTTGCGACATATCGTTCTGGAGCTGTAATCCGTCACCGGCCTAGCCAGCGCAGAAGGGTACGGCGCGAATCGAGTTGAGCTGGCCAAGGGGCGTGCATTCAACTGTGGGAAGAGGGACTGACAGTGCGCTGCCAAGCCACATTCCGCCAACGAGTGATCCAGCTCCAGGCAGTGCTCGCACGGGGAAGACGTCGTTGGAGATGCCATGAAGCACGATGCATACATGGACGGGAGTGGCTGTTCCCACGTAATGGATTGGTGCACAGCAACAAACTTACGAAACCTCGCGTCATACTGCCACCAAGCATCTGCTCCCGCTCTCTACGCCTCTCTGACAATGAGCCTGAGGTACGCCAGCATGTCTTGCACTCTACTGGGTTGCCTTTCTGCTACAATTGCAATGTATGTGGTGAAGCATTGCACCCACGTGGGCAGTTACGCCACTTGCCGTGCCCGTCTGCCCACTGCCTCTCCCAGAGACGTGCCCTTCTGCCGACACATCTCGATGTTATCCGGCAGCAAATCTGCCATGTCCACGAATTCCAGCACCTGGATTTTCTTTACCAGCTTTGCTGGCACCGGAGCGAACGCTTCACAAAAAAAGGAATGGGCCTTCTGTTGGCTTCCAGGTGTGGTGACATCGGGCATTTCTTGCGACTGCTGCTTGGTGTCCATTTCCCCTTGTTCAAGCATGGGCACGTGCTCCAACGCCATTGCTGGTGTTATCACACCATTGCTTGTGGTATCACACCCAGATCAGTTTCATTACCTGCACACCAGGAACTGAACAATCGTGGAACAGAGTGTACAATCCATTCTGTCTCCATGCAAGGCCACTTTCTCGAAGTAGCCCCTCAAGCAAAAATAAACACTGTTCCTTCTTTATATTAGATAAGCGGATATCAAAACCGTGCCGTCCGATTCCAGCCGCCCTAATCATCTGCAGATGGTCCTGCCCGTCTGTGCCATGCCATTCTCGCCAATCGCTACCAGACCTGGATTTGTGCGTGAGCCAACCTGACTATTACTGGCCCTGCGCCGACCTGGACCAGCCGTTCTGCCACAGAATGTGACCGCCTGCTGATCGTGATAACGCCAACCCCGACTACTGCTGGCCCTGCGCTAACCATCCGCAGATTGTTCCACAATAGACACCAGCATAGTCGCTCTCACCTTTCGCTGTCGTACCTGCGTCAAGCTCCGCCGATTTGCCTCTCTGCTCTACTTCTGTACTTACCCGCCATGTTTCTTATTGTGTAGCCCCAAGGACTAACATGCCTTGCTAACTGCACCTGTTTGCCGCTCCCGCTTGACCTCATATATACATAGTGCATACAGTCGTCCACCGCTCATGGTTGCTTTTATTTTTGTCTTCTGAGCCACTCCACAGGTCGTCTGGGAACCTACCATCCCGGATCACTGTTGTTTTTGGAGCATGCAATGCCTTCTCCATCAGTGACTGCACTGCCGGCCACTTGGCCGCCACACAACAGCCATTTTTTCAGTAACTTAACCACACCGACACCAACGCACGCACCCACCATAACTGACAGTTCTGAACACTCTCCCATGTAAGCTATACAAGTCCTAGGCGCTGTCTAATTGTACGACTGGCAAATTACTCTCGACGCACGTGCACTCTCTGGCTACGTTGTGCAGACGGCTACATGAACAAAAAATGCCCTAACTAATGACATATTAAGTAGATCACTACCTTCTGCAGTTGCATTAGTCTCAGAGACGGGTGGCTGAGAGGCCCGCGAAAACTCCGCAACTGTCTTTCTCGCCATCTTGGTCATCAGCTCCTTTAGCTGCTGATTGGACAGCACGTGCCCACCCTGGCCGTCATCTGAGGCTGCAGTGTGTTGTGGCTCTGCCATCGTGAAACCGACACAGAAGCTGCTAACTCACGCATAACCGAGGTAAGCTGTATACACCTGCGTGTTGACACTTAGTGCCAACCATGTATGCCTTGTTGCACATGCTGTGGCCGAGCCAAATAAGTGAATTCAACTACACTAATCGTTCTGTTAAACTCAATATGGTATTTTTGTTTGAATTTCCTTTATGGAATTGATTTGTGACATTGATTCTCTTTCTTTGATTGTTGATAATAGAATGTGTGGAAGCTGCTGCTGTGGGCATGTAGGAATGAAGTGGATGTTGCAACAAAGATTGCAGAGAAGTTTTGTCAATCAGTTGAGAAGGAGGCGAGAGTTTTCACAATACTGTTGATTATGTGTGAAAGATGTTTTTGTGTTGTGCATGCAGTCTGGTAACACTTTACTTCACTTTGCTGCTCAACTTGATCATCATGAGGCAGTCGAGTGTCTGTTGGAGAAGAAGGCTGATGCAGATGCTAAAGATAAGGTAAACAATATTACAAACTGTTTGACTCTTAAACTTTGCTGCATATGACTTGTGATGTTTATAGTGTAGTGCATCTGTATGGTAGAGTAACTTACTAATTTTTGCAAATTTAAGAACATTGCTTGTTAATTAGTAAATCGACTGCTTTGATGTATCAAAGCTGTTCATAGCTGAAGGTGTAGAAAAAATTGAATGGATGTTTGTGAGATGTTGCCCAGAAACATGCTCTTAACATATTGTTTCTGTGTGAAGAAACTGTCAATTTGAAAACAAGACAGTAGTTTAAAGGAGCACTCTCACCAAAATCAACTATCTCTCAGATGAAAGCTGTCACTTCATGACACAACCCTTTGCAACCGTGTACTGCAGAAGTTTACCGTAACGAAGAAATAAAGCATTGAAATTACCTGCGTAGGCGTGTTTAGTACCCGTGTGTGGCATATGCGTAACTCTGATTGTTGGTTAGCAAGGAAGACCGATATCTGTGCACATTTCAAGGTAAGGATTGTAAGACATGTTGTCAAGTTGTGATTTATTAACCAAAACCTAAAGTAGTCGCTTCGAGAGAGTAAGTAAGATTTTGCGTACATATGGGGAATCGTCTGAACAACTTGTTGCCGATTCTCTGCTTCTGTGGCTGTCTGGACCGTAGGTTTCCTGTAGGAAGATACCAGGCCTTGCATCTTTCTTTCAACAAGTTTTAGTATTTGGTGAGAGTTTTCCTTTAAGATGGACACCATTTGACTTCTCCTTATATCTTGTGGATAGTGAAAGTGAATACAAATGGTACTCGCTTGTTGCTGCTAGTCTGATAGCAAGTGGTGATGAGACAGCAGCTATAGGTAGCACATAGGGAAGGTAGTGAAGCATCTGGCTACAGTTGAACATTTAGTATTTATGGAGATGTGTGTTGATGCAGAGCTATAGACAGGCAGTGATGATGAAGTAAGACTTGACTATATGCAATACACTATAATATTATATTGTGATAGATGTTAGACGTTAAATGAAATGCATTTATTATTGCTTTGCTGTGTGTTTAGTCACATATACTTGTTTCCTAGTGGTCTCAAGAGTGAGCACAATTATACAGTCGTGTCTGTATCTTTGGTTATTGTGGAGCATTTACCAGACTCTCTACAATAATTGCTGTATGTGTGATAGGATGGCAAGAAGCCTTTTGATTTGGCTGTGAGAAAAGGTCACATGTCAACAGCTAATCGGTTGTTTTCAATAATGCAGTCAGTTGAAGATGTTGCATTAGAGGTGAGTAAAAGTTGTCTTACAGAATAATGAGTGGATACAGTTTGGTATTTTTGTTTGTATTTCCTTTTATGGAATTGATTTGTGACATTGATTCTCTTTCTTTGATTGTTGATAATAGAATGTGTGGAAGCTGCTGCAGTGGGCTTGTAGGAATGAAGTGGATGTTGCAACAAAGATTGCAGAGAAGTTTTGTCAATCAGTGGAGAAGGAGGTGAGAGTTTTCACAATACTGTTGATTATGTGTGAAAGATATTTTTGTGTTGTGCATGCAGTCTGGTCGCACTTTACTTCACTTTTCTGCTCAACTTGATCATCGTGAGGCAGTCGAGTGTCTGTTGGAGAAGAAGGCTGATGCAGATGCTAAAGATAAGGTAAACAACATTACAAACATTTGACTCTTAAACTTTGGTGCATGTGACTTGTGATGTTTATAGTGTAGTGCATCTGTGGCCGCTTTCACACTAGACTCTGGTTAACCTAGATAGACAAACCACTGCTCACTATAGATGTGAGAGGCTGATAATTAGCCTAGGTTGCAAAATATCGCGTTCATACTTGCAGAAATAGATACCAAATTTCAGTACTTGGATGTGGTAGGATAATATGGCTACAAAGTACAGACAATTTAGCAATTTCAATTATTCTGGATGATCGACAGTAGCGATTTTGTAGAACGCACAATTCTGCTACGGCTGAGGCATGTGCACAATGGTATCACAAAATACAGGGTTGGAGCGATAAACTTAAACGTATGCCAATGGGGGGAGTAACTGAGATCTAACCTAGCTAGCAAGTGGGTTACCATTGACCCAGGTTAAGTCACTTGACTGATTACGTAACCTAGGTTAGCTGTTCACACTGGCACGCGTGTAACGCAGGTTAGCCAAGATTAACCTAGGTTAGAGCCCAGTGTGAAAGTGGCCTGTGTGGTAGAGTCAACTTACTAATGTTTGCTAAACTGATATGCAAATTTAAGAACATTGGTATTTATGACTGCTTTGTGATATCAAAGCTGTTCATAGCTGGAGGTATAGAAAAAGTGAAGTTTCAGATTCAATGGATGTTGTGAGGTGTTGTCCAGAAACATGTTCTTTACCATATGGTTTCAGTGTGATGACACTTGTAATTTGAAAACAAGACAGTAGTTTAGAGATGGACACCATTTGATTTTTCTGTGATGGTTCACACACAGGGTTAAGTCATGTTAACTTGGGTTAAGTTGAATTCTTACCTTCGTCATTTTTCCAGTGATGATGTTTATTTGCCGACTTGACGCGACCACTTATCTGAGCCAGCCTGCATAATGAAGGCGTGGCCATGGAGAGTGGGCGGATCCTGGCCTAGCCCATCATGGTCCAGGAGAACCGACGTCTGGCACGGATCCGGACTTCAGACCGGACTCCGGCCCAACTCACCTTTCACGTGGATAACCAGGGAGATTTAATGGAATAAAGGGTAGGGGAAAAAGGCGTCCCAAGCACAAGCTCATCAGACATCGGGATGGGAGGGTGGGAAACAAAACACACGTGCTCTGGGACGCTTGCTGCGCTGTGGCGGGCGGGATAGTCGCTGGCAATGCGCATTCTCCATTCATCGTAAGACCCTCGTGAGTCTGCCGTGCGCGTGCGCTCAGCAATGCATCTCCGGACGAATTCAACTGCATTTATCTGGTTCATTAAACTCCATTTCAATTCTTACCTCCATCAGTTTTCCAGTGATGATGTTTCAGAGCGGAATATAAGGAAATTTCTTTGTCCGGACAAACCGGTTTACCCAAGCCACGCCCATTTAGACCACGCCCATTCTAACAAATTTTGGGGCCGTAAACAACACTTTATTTCTATTATTTGACATTTATACAAAGCATGACAATAACCAGAACAACTTTGAGACAACATACCTGCAAAGCAATCTTTTATTGCGTTACAATAAAGTGAAAAAATTATGGAACCTCAAAAGACAAACTTGAAAGTGCACTATAATTATGTGAGACAATAGCAGAACATTAACAGGGAAGCCTAGAACAACAATGTGCAAAATTGTATTCAGTCAGACCTTCTGGAAAACTATTTGTAGACGCGGTCTTAGAGGATTATGCCACACGTACCAGTCATCTAAACTAAAGCTGCTAGTGCTATCGTCATGGGTCAACTCTCCAGTTTTCCTTGCTCTGTATTGCTTTCTGAAACCTTGATTAGGACAGCAGTTGGTCTTGCATCGTTCCCACCACAGCTGAATAGCGGCGCCAGCGTGAAAGTCTTGACGTGATGGTCCTTCATGGTATACTTCCATAAGGTCAGACAAGGTGGTGTTGCTCATGCTGGTGTGCCGGTCTGTCTTGATCAGTTTCAGCGATGAAAACATCCTTTCAACATGTGTGGTAGTTAAGGGGAGACTAATACTATGTCTGGACAGGTGTGAACTATGTACCACACACTCATAGCACACCTTGCTGATGTGAAGATATTTTCTAGCATAATTAACTACCTCCTCAACATGAAGAGCAAGAATATTAACCCCTTTGCTTTCTAATGGTTTGGCAAAACAAACAGCAAGAGTTTCTACAGCTTCTCTAGCCTCTGCGTTATCATCAACGTTTTGTTTTCACTATCTTGCTCAGAAGTTTGAACGTAAGGTTTTCTTTGCCATGTTTGGGTGTCAAGAAAGGCAATTATATGACAAAGAAGTTTTGGTGTCACACCAACCTAGTCGCTCCTTCATTTTATTGTCAAGGCATACTAAATCGGTATTCACCTTTTCTGCAGTTACTTAGTGTGCTGACAGAATAGTCTGCCAAAAGGCTCTTTGAAAGAAACCGTTTAGGATCTTTCCTTAAGGACTGGAATTTTCAAAGAAACAGCAGTCACTGCTATTTGACAATGACAAGAAAGAAAACATTCACAAATCAGGATGTTTGATTACCGTTTTGGGGACGATGTTTCTACCAATTCATGTCCTCATATTTGGTGCTGTGCTACACGCATTCTAGGTGAAAACTTGTATTTTACTGCAACTGGTGTCTCAGTAACTCGTCTCACCACTTCACACAAAAGCTTATATACTGTCAATGACCCCATGAGTGTGAACTTTGAAAATCTGTAATATCTCCGCTGTATTTTGGACCTTCGTGATGATCTCGAATGGTTAGAAACCACAAGGTCTGGCATCTGTTTACTAAATTATTTATGCCCTTCCTACAAAGGAAACCAAAAGATAACACTTTTTGCATATCAAGGACATATTAGCCAAGTAGAATGGTTATTATCCAATTATCGTGTGAGATCAAGGGATCATCAACTGGAACCACTTAAGATAATTGGTGTAACATGCTCTAATAAGCACACCTGGTGTGACCTCTACCTCATTACTCACTTCCCAGTTCAGGCTTACCGGGATAATAGATGTATCCCAAGAAAACATACTCTTTGATAGTGCACATAGTCTGACTTATGAGTGTCCGAATCATGCCATTTGGGTGTGATTGTTCCAGTAGCCAATGTCCGGACAACACAATATATGGCCAGACATGGACTTGTTTTGACCGGACATTGTCTGGTGTCCGGGCGTTATATTCCCCTCTGTGTTTATTTGCCGACTTGACGCGACCACTTGCCTGAGCCAGCCTGCATAATGAAGGCGTGACCGTGGAGAGTGGGCGGAACCCGGCCTAGCCCATCATGGTCCAGGAAAACCGACATCCAGTGCCAATCCGGGACTTCGGTCCACAAGGAAGGCGACCACGCCCAACGGTGAGGTCGCCCCGCACCCAAGCTGGACCCACTTCTCCAGGACCTACCTCTCCAGGACTCATTCAGCTACGTACCGCCGCTTAGTTGTCATGGGGTGAGTGCCTTGCCACTGTCTAGTGAGCATGTGTCTATAATACACGCTCGTACGAAAGCAATCATGCACACAAGTACACTGTACAACTAGTCACCTGGTAGAAAGCACGCATGCTATCGCCGTGTCTTCAGCAAACTTGTCATCGCTCCGTCTCTGGTGGGAAGCTACTAACGACTGAGAGTATGCCGCTAGAATCTTGGCGACAAGTTTTACGTAGCGCTTGCAAACCTCACTCCTCCACCTCGCCAGTGTCTGGATCGTGGAGTCAGTTCTGCAGGTGTGGCTGCAGCTCCAATTCTAAAGCTGTGCCTCGAGTAACAGGACACAAACCCCCGGCTTCTAGTGCCGCCCGCATTTTTTTGACAAGTTGTTGCATAGACAGAGGCCTTCCATCAGAGCACAGAAACAACGGGCCTGCCTCTCGACGTTGCCGAGCGAGGTATACTAGCATTGCCGTAATAGGACATAAAGCTGTACCCGTCCTCCCGAGATGGATATCCACACTCTGCCGGAACGGGTCAGTTTTTTTGACTGCATGGGCCTAAATTTCATGAGGGACGGGTTCGAGAGGGAGTCCACTGCAACATCACTAACTGTCAGATGAACCGATTCAATGGCCCTTACGAACTGTACAGTACTGTAACTTCGCACGCGAGCAGAAAACCAAAGAAAGACAAACAACATCCGCCCAAAGCATCACCATGTCAAGCTTGTCCACTCTTGGGGCCCAATGGAATTTCAGTCTGAGCAGTACACATCTGGAGTGATGGGTAATCGCTGCCGCCATTTGGGACCTGCCGTCGACCGCGTAACTCCTCGTAAGACCAGTATACCAACAGCAGCAAAGACTGCAAGAGGGGTTCCTAAACCGTGCCAATGCGAACACGGAGCACCGCTGACAGGGCATTTTTGCGGGTAGAGTGCGCGATACCCTCGTCCGCTAGGAACACCACTAAACAAGCTTAGAGTCCGTTCAGATGTCGGGATTTAGATTGGTGCGAAACTGGTTCGCTCGCAGGACTGTTGATACTGTGAGTACCCTGACTGGTATGCACGCAACGTGAACAGGGATAGCCCAGCGCCAAACAAGCAATAAACCGATCATTCCAGCAGTCACACGTCCAGACGATGTTGGTATCGCATATCAACGCCGCCACATTTGGTATCACTGGACGCGGAGCCAGGTCAAGAAATGAACCAAACAATCAATGACCAGTCCACCAGTTTTCACGACACCACGTCAGCGACTGTATTTTGCACCCCCGCATGGACTGCGCGCCGCCACGACTGCGGTGCCGTCCGACTCAAACTGAACGTAAACGGCCGTGCAGCTTGCTCCCTAAAACAACCACGGTCAACGCGACAGGGACCATCTCCCGGGCGCAATGAGGAACTCCAACCCAGGCTGTGAGCCATGCAATGCAGCTGAACCCATGAATTGTCCTACACTGCCCAGCGGCCCCAAAAGCCGGACGCATCCGACTGTGTTGCTATTGAGGCAAGAAGACGGCCAACCGTCGCCAGTCAAGAGCAGCGAACAGGCCCCCCGCACGCAAACACATCGCAACCACTCGCCGCCAATTCAGCTCCAAACACCACCAGCCACCACCATGGGCCGCTATTCGTCTACCCTCCGATTTGTGACTTTTAATCCCCCTTTTATCTAGTAGCCGTACCCCTCTCACGCAGCCAACGGACCCCGTGGTCGCGCGCTCCATATGTGCCACACGCATGCTTGTGAGTGCACGATGGTGCCCCATTACATGATCACAGGTTCCACCCATGACACAGCGGCACTCCCCTGCAACCGACACTCCGTCTAGGCACCGCCACTGGACACGGTGAGAATCGAACCGGAGTAAGAGCGACGTGTGAGCTCGACAGCGGCGCCGCATCGACAGAGCGCACTCTGCGGTTGCATGGTCAGTTTCCAGGCACAGTCCACAAGACGGAGCCCCAGCCCGCGACAGCGGTCCAGCAAAGCCCGACGAATATTTATACATGAAGAAGGTTTCACCCGCACATACCTCCTAAATCTGGTGTTGACCAGCAAGCTGCAATTTTTTACGATCAGCCGCAGGTATGCCAACAGGTATTTCACCCTGTTGGGATACTTCTCAGCGATTATGGCAGTGCATACAGCAAAGCACACAACCCTGGTGGGCCCCAGTGCCACCCAACATGCACGCCCCCCTCGCAGAGTGCTATCCTCAAGCCGTCGCAACTCGAAACTGTCTGGCAGCAGATCCGCAATCTCCACACACTCTCCCGCTTGGGTTTGCATCAACCATTTCTCAGGTATAGGCAAAAAACAACTTGCTTAGAAAGAACGGCGCACCTCGGCGAGGTGCCGCTGCCATCTCTCCAACAACTGGATACGGCCGCTCCTCCCACCTCGTCCATGAGCAGTTGCATGTGATCTATTGCCGTCGCCGCTGGCAATGCACACAGACCAGCCTCGTCACCCGCAGGCCAAAGAAGTGTGCTCCGCCTGCAACTAGCCATTCGTGCAATGTGAGTCCTCCACGCCGCCCTCACGCCACTATGCTCAACGTGGACGCCCACCTTTGCATACACAGACCGCTCGTGCCGTCACCGAGACAATCGCCGCCTGGTCCCGCATCGACCATCTGCAGACGGTGCCGTGGCTTCCCGCCTGCCCCATTGGCCGACTGTCACTGATCCTGCACCCACCATCCGCCGACGGCTTTGCAGTATGGCATAGCCGTCATTGCAGTCGCCATGCATTTGCATTTCCGTTGGTCATTAAGGCTATTCTTGCTGATTACGTACAACCTACGTGTCTGTAAACTCGCCATATGCATGTACAGTGTACAAAATAGTCTTTGACTGACCACCGGACATCATGTCCTGTCAATTTAAAATTTGCCGGACATTAGAAACGTCTTGTCGGACATTCCAATCCTGGCAAATACTACTTATCACTTACAATTCATCATATATATATATATATATATATATATATATATATATATATATATATATATGTTAATTTGAGATAGTTGTGTTGGGGTTGGGGTTGGGAAACTATAGTAGAATAAAGAAAAGACATTGATAAATATTAACCCCAAAATATTTTCCCTACTGTCGAATGCTAGTCTCTCTAAAACCATCTTAGAATTGTAAAGCCAAAGTGTGATAGACAACTGTTGATGGAGGTGTGAGTTGGCTTGGCTAATGGTCAGGTGGTTATGCAGTGCTGATCTCCGTGTAATTGATTTTGAAACGTCGAGGCTGTGAGACGACCAAAGACCAAAAGTTTCAACTACAAGGGTTATATACATTCTTGCCGGGTCCAATGGACACCTGCGTGAGAGTAAAGAGCTTGCAACACCTCCTCAAGGAGTGTAGCAATGACACGTTCAAGCGAATGTGTACACACCCTGATCCCACCACATCTTTTTCCAACATTAGAGTCCACCACACTGGATATACAAGTACAAGGAACAAAGTGGTCTGGGTGGAGGCATATGTTTCCCCATTCAGATCTAGTTGATGATTACTGTAGTGGATCAATTCATATGACAATTATCATGGGTTGCTGCAGTAATTCGAGGTTGGTACACGTGTCCATGTATTTGTGTTGCCAAACCATTTAAATCTCTTGGAATACACTGCACGAACAGGTTGATAAAGGACACTTGCCACTGCAGCTAGCTCGAGGATGCCTGACCAAGTGCTAGGTTTCATGGCTCTGGATGACACTTTGATGTTGCATGCCTTTAATAAAAGAGTGACAAATTACCAAACAAAAAGTCTGACTACAAAGTGGCCATTGTTTGAGACAGCAATGAAGAGAGAGACAGACTTTCATCGCTTCCTCGACTCTGCCTTGCATGGCTACAAACCCATCCGCATAAATTTCTGCATGCCCGGTCTCGTGCAGCCAGCCCCTCCCCCTTTTGGCTTCTGATGGCGTGTCCTACCCAGTGAGTTTTGGAAACGTCATCTTCGTCCGCATATGCGCCATACCTCTAGACGTGGAAACTGCAATCGTTCCAAGGACATGCACTAAGCTAGCTATGCTAGTGGCAGTTTCTTAGCTAATTCAAGGACTTCGTGCTATCCTATCAACCTAATCGCCTTCAGGTTCTTATAACCCCTACAGAAAACATTACACGCAAGTATTTCTGAGTTTCCTATCCTGCAGCGTTTACAGCCCGTGACTGTCTGCTGCATTTTTGTTGTGCACCTCGGAGCCCCAGGGTGTATACTTGAGTGCCCACATCCAGGATTTGACAAAATACACGTTCAGGTGGACAGTACACACGTACGACACGTGGCTGTTTGCATTTGTTTTGTGCGCAAACTGCAAAAACTACGTTTATTGACATGATGCTGAGATGTGCGAGGATGTCGGTTGCTTATATGGAATTCCACACCTGCCGCGCCACTGGACAAGATGTCCGGCGAAATCACGAATGGCCGGACAAATGCTTCGTTTGGTCGGTAAATGTCCGATGTCCGGCTGTTATTTCGCACACTGCATGTATGTACTTCCCCGCTTATGCGTTGCCTGCCACTGGCACTGCCCCATCAGCCGACGGCCCATTACAGCCACCAGCGGCGGCGCCATCTCTACGTATGCACTTTCCTTTTTTTGCTGACTGCTGCTGACACTGCGCCCCTTCTGCTGACGGTTCCGCAAAAGCTACCAGCCCAGTCGCCTTACCCTGTCTGCTCTGTGGAGCTCGATTTACGACATATGGTGTACGAACGGAACCTGCGTTTCACAGATACCCGCGCTCAAGGCCCTCCGGGACCTCGCCTGTCCCCAGATAAAATGTCCGTGATCACATGCCCTTACCGTGCATGGCAGCGACCGCTTCCTGCACGCAAGTAGACGTGCAAACTGAATGGCTCCACCCATTCGAATCCTCCTTGTATGCACACAAAAGGAACACCGCTACATACAGACCTCCAACCCATCTACGACACCGCGTGCGAATAGCCACTCACGCTCCACGCGTACAGCACAAACCCCTCTGCAAAAATCTAGAGCTATGCTATCTGGACTTGTTGCCGAACTGCTGGCCCACGACCGCCACGAGAATTCGTCGACTGCCCTCCCGGCGGTTTGCTCCATCCTTTCCTGGAGCTATTGAGGAGACACCACCGCCCGCGCATCCACGGAGGCCCCACTTGCTGGTTGTTGCTGTTGGTCTTGCATAAACCAGGAAAACACTGTCGAGTCGTAAGGCAGAACACGCGAAAGGCAAGAGTGCAACTGAGCATGTGCGTACTCTTACCCACCATCCGCTCAGGTTCGTCGCCGTCGAGCAACTGTACGTGGGACACTGCTTCTGCTTCTGACAATATGCCCAAACCTGCCAAACCAAACCGCTTAAACCGCTCGTGCCTTGCAAGCCTGACTCTAACCCACCAGACTGCGCCCGTGCACTAGACCACTGTTGCCCAGTCTTGTTTACCGGCCCTGCGACCCCTCGCGACAAGACTACACACATCAATGCTACTGTTCGTGCTACACGACAACAAGACTGCTTGCCTGTTATCATCATAGACGTACTACCTGGATGCGATTACACCTCACAACAGATTAACCATGCTCTCCCGTCCCGACGCGATGCGAAGGCATCCGCAACGGCCACCACTCAAGTCAATGCTCACCGCCATTGCCCCCTGCTCTGTTACTTATCTTGCCCAAACGGTGCCCACGACTGCTACTGCTTACAATGGCCAACATTACACCAGTGTTCAAGCTAGCACTCTGCTCCATGGTGACGAGACGGTGCCCGACCGCTGCCGGTTGTGCCGCCAGACGTCTCTCTGTGCTCGGGGGGGGGGGGGGGGGGCCTAGCTGCATGAGCAAACGGACTGCCCAGTCGCTGGCAGCATGCCTCTCTGCTCAGCCTTTTCGCTGCACTGCCACCGGCACTGCGCCCCACCGTGACAAGACGGTGCCCACAAGCGCTACCGGTCGTGCTGCCAAACATCTCTCTGATCAGCTTTCTCGCTACACTGCCACCAGCACTGCTCTCCACCGTGACGAGACAGTGCCTGCAACCGCTACCGGTCATGCTGCCAAAACGTCTCTCTATGCCTGAGACGGACTGCCCCACTCATTTGGAGAAAGCCTCTCTGCTCATCCTTCTCGCTGCACTGCCATCAGCACTGCGCTCCATCGTGACGAGATGGTGCCCGCAACCGCTATCGGTCGTGCCACCAATGTATCTCTGTGCCCGAGCCCTGCATAAGCAGACGGACTGTCCCTCTCACTTGCAACGTGCTCTTTCCTCAGCATTCTTGGCTTCTCGCAATGTGCTTGTTTGTATCAGGGCCACACTTGACACGACACGCCCACAGCAGCTACCCCTTTTCTCATTGCAACCAGCTAGCTGCTTATACGCCCTATACGCTGCAACCACTGCGACAAATATCTTCGCTACAACCAGGTACGCTGTCGCGCGCTGTGTGCCACCCACTCGTGCGCACCATCCTCTCCCGGATATATGCGATCACGTGGCACCAAAAAGGCGCAAAACACCGCGACGGCAGAAACAGCACGCGGAATTGAGATAATACGTAACTGCGGAAGAAGCTGAGTCATCTACCTGCTGTGTCTTGAGCAGGCGGTCTGCCAGTGGTGAATCCAGTGGCCCTGGCTGTCTCCGTCGCAAATGCAGACTTGCTCTGTTGACATTCTCCCTTTTGACTGCTCACCGTCTGCCATGAACGAAACGAAATGAAACACGCGCGCTCTGGAATGCTTGCTGCGCTGTGGCGGGCGGGATAGTCGCTGGCGATTCGCATGCTCCGTTCATCGCAAGACCCTCGTGAGTCCACCGTGCGCGTGTGCTCAGCAGCGCATCTCCGGACGAAATCAACTACGTTTAACTGGTTCATTAAACTCCATATAACTCAGGTAGACATATGATAACCCTAATCCAACCAACTTGCGTTCACATGTACGACACGGGTAATTAGATGCAGAAGATCTATAGTAGAGCGCATACATTGATTGCTTGAAGTTTCTGCTCCATCTCTAGGGCGTGTCTTTGCATATATTAGGGCGTGTCTAACTTGCTTTAACCAGGTTTAACCCTACTTGGAGCCAGGGTTATGAAGGAAGACTTGACTGCATGCCATTCAGTGTAATAGTATATTGTGATAGATTTTAGACTTTGAATGAAATGCACTTATTTTTGCTTTGTGTTAGACACATATACTTGTTTGGTTTTGTTCTTAAGAATGAGCACAATCATACAGGACTGTTTGCATTTTTGATTATCGTGTGACATTTTTCAGACTCATTACAATAATTATTGTATGTGTGATAGGATGGCAATAAGCCTTTTGATTTGGCTGTGAAAAATGGTCACATGGCAACAGGTAGTCATTTAGTGTTGGCAATACAGCATGTTGAAGATGTTGCATTAGAGGTGAGTAACAGTTGTCTTACAGCATAATGAGTGGATACAGTTTGGCATTTGTGTTTGTATTTCCTTTTATGAAATTGATTTGTGACATTGATTCTCTTTCTTTGATTGTTGATAATAGAATGTGTGGAAGCTGCTGCAGTGGGCATGTAGGAATGAAGTGGATGTTGCAACAAAGATTGCAGAGAAGTTTTGTCAATCAGTGGAGAAGGAGGTGAGAGTTTTCACAATA
Source organism: Corticium candelabrum (assembly GCF_963422355.1). Lineage (NCBI taxonomy): Eukaryota > Metazoa > Porifera > Homoscleromorpha > Homosclerophorida > Plakinidae > Corticium > Corticium candelabrum. The sequence goes on along the minus strand of NC_085087.1, from coordinate 8,542,834 downwards.
CTGTTGATTATGTGTGAAAGATGTTTTGTGTTGTACGTGCAGTCTGGTCGCACTTTACTTCACTTTTCTGCTCAACTTGGTCATCATGAGGCAGTCGAGTATCTGTTGGAGAAGAAGGCCAATGCAGATGCTGAAGATAAGGTAAATAGTATTATAACAGTGTTGGTCTTAAGAGACAGGTTTTACCACTTACTGTGACATAATGCTGGTTCCAGTGCATGATTATAACATTAAGCCGGCTTGGTGGAAAACACTGATCTACGGATCCACGCGATTCCACGTCCAATATATATTTGGCATGTCAAATAGACTGCAGTGACTGGTCTCATTTTTTTCACGAAAACGATCTACTGAGATGGGAGATGAACTACATGCACTGTACCCTACTTGTAGCGGACAACACCTAGTGATGGCTGGGGTACAGGGTCAAATTCAAATGACTGCATGATTCTCGTGTTACTCAGTAACTGTTGTGATTAAAATTTGTCGTGTGACGCCTTCGATATTTTCTACAGTGAGTACACGTAGACACAGATACAAGTAACAAAATTGCGCAAGCGTATACAGAGCTTCTGAAGACATTTCTGCTTGCAGATCAATTTTCTCACGTTCTATAGCCATCTAGTGGCACCCTTATTCTGTCACAGCTGCAAACAGAGAAAGACGTGGAAGGAAACGTTGTGTACTATAGGTAGACTTGCTACATCTAGGGTCGCGGTGTAACTTTAGGCACACAGTAGGGCGTTCCCACGGTTGGTAGACACATTAAAGCAACACTGTCAAGATTTGTGGGCATGCTTGTGCACTCTAGGCATGTCACACTTTGCACAAACCTACATTGGGACTCCTAGGACGGCGTAATGGCGTTTCGTGATGATAGAACGCGTACTAGATGCTACGCGTACTAGAATGGTCTTCATAACACTTGCTGTGCACTTGCGACGACGTCTTGCCCCTTGACATGCACCTCTGTGGCTTCTCTTCTGAGATACCAATGTCATATCAGTGACAACTTCACGGACTCTTGTTCATCACGTGCGGCTTGTAAATGGCCCATTTTCGCCGTAGAAGGGAACCGTTTGAAGTCGAAAACAAATGCTATGCCTGCTCTATATTTGCAGAACTTATACAACGTATCAAATCAATGCGCAATGACCTAGTCAAGTACAACGCTCTAGCGGCAGTCTGGCTCTCAAAGCACGACAAAAGTCGATCCATTGCCAAAACATGGCAGATAATGCAATATAACTATGGGTGAAATCGCACTTGCCAACAATTCCTCGCTTTGGAGAACTTGAAAATTTCTACCTAAATTCAAGTTTGTGGGGGCATGCAGACACTAGGTATCCAAGGCTAAAATCTTGACAGTGCTGTTTAATTAACTTGACAGACGGCGACCATAGCTAGACTCCTCCTCACTACGCAAAGGATTAAGTATCCGGGAAAGGTGACAGCGTAGCGAGTGTACACCGTTTCGGAACACCGGTTTGTGAGTTGGAGTGCTAATAGAAAGAATAAAGCAACTAGTAATAGCTACAACCATAACATACAGTGCTTAATAAGCTCAGGTGCAACAGTCTAACTAAGCGTAATAATAACCAAAGCTAATCGCAGCAGAAAGCGAAAGATGACAGCAGCGGGGCAGTCTAGATCCGAGATACCCAAATATATATTGGATGTGGAATTGAGTGGATCTGTTCCACTCAGCCCATTAAGCCTTAATTAGAACCTCTGACTGCAGCGGCCGCATCTTGCACTCTACTCTAGACCAGTTGGCCTAGACAGGAGCTGGTGAGCATACGTCACATCCACATACTCGGCTAATTGAACAAACAAACTCCTGTGCATCTCATTTCAGGCTGCCAAAGTCTCGTCTCGGGTCGTCGGAGGCGGTCGAGGCGAAATTGGACGCGACGGTTCGTCTCGGACTCGCGATCTTGACAGGCCCGTGTCGATCAGCGCATTACAGACAGACAGACGGAAGTGGGCGTTCCCAAGCATTTGCATATTATTATATAGATCATAATTCTAGATGTTCGCTTGATATACTTGAACAAACTACTCAGTAATATGTCTGGAGTAGGAAATTTACTAACATGACAATTAATAATTTTCCAAGAACAATGAAAGGCTGCTTAGCTTGTTTTAGATAAATTGCAGTCAAAAACGAGAAGAAGCAGCAGAATGGAGTGTTTAGTAATGTTTTTTCTGTTTTAGTAACATGAATATTGAATTTCTTCGAATAGTGGCCACGGCCTCTATTTTTAACAAGGTTACTGAACTGCGGCCTCTAAACGAGGGCAGCTTGTATTCAAGGGCGGCCTCTATTTTTAAGTCTCTACTTCAGATAGTGACACGTTGGTACTTGAACTTCACATTTCTTTCTGTTGACATAATTGGACACTTTTTTGGAAGGTGCCAACTGCAGTACCCTTAGCTGTAAATGCCACGACTATTATGTTATGATTCCTAGACGAGTGCATGTAATAGGATGAGATTGACATGGAAGTATCAAAGCATGTGATATGGGCGTGGCCAGTAATTTTGCACACTATAGTGTGACCTCAATTCAAGAGTGGCCTCTATTTTCAACAAGTCTTTTCAGCTGCGGCTTCTAAACGAGGGAGGCTTCTATTCGAGGGCAGCCACTATTCGAAGAAATACGGTAATACATCAACACTAATTTTGCCTTACATGGTGGACTAAACGTGCATGATTACATGTAAATATCACATGATCGGAAATAAAGTTGCCACTGTAAGGCGAAGAGTGGCAACTTTCCTTACAAGAGTGGTAACTTTACTCTTCGTCTTATGGTGGCAACCTTGTTTTCGATCATGTGATATCTACGTGTAGTCATGTGTGGTTAGTCCACCACGTAAGGTGAAGATGGCCTTGTATCAAGGCTGCACTAAGACTGCAGTAGTCTTGTGTTTCCAGACATTCGGCGTACGCGGGGCGGATAAGATGGGAAAGATTTGGTCAGTATTACCTGTGCTATATGAACAAATGGAATGTTCAGTGACATGATACCATTAATAATCAGCTTGGCTAGAAAAGCATGTAATTAAGTAAGCACCTACAGCTGAGAATCAGGCAGTCTGATGATTTGCGGCACACCGGCCAATTGAATTTCAAAACAAAGAATTTTGTTAGAAAAGGTTGAATGCCTGGAAGTACAGTCCATGTCAAAACTATTGACACATTTACGCTTGGAGGCATGGCCATAGGTAGCATGAGCAGAAATGCATCCGTTTTCAGGGCACGTACGTTTTTTAGATAGAAGAGAACTATTGTGTAAGTTCGTTGGTTTGCTAGACTTTCAGAAACTCACAAGTGCGCATCAGTAGCTTGTGTCCTCCTTTCATTTTGATAGCATTCTACCCTAGCTCTAGACAAAGGCCCATTCGGCTAGACGTGCGTTCAATGTACGGCAACAGATCACAAGGCGTGAGCAAGTGCCACTCTGGCTGGATTGCGTCTTCTAGTTACCCGAGGCCCGGATTTCTGGGCTGAGGGTATAGTAATCGTTTGATGACCGACCCAACGACCGTATATATAGTTGGTTAGCACAGATGCAAATGAAGCTATTCCGACCAATAGACGAGAGAAGTGGTGTCATTACCGACCAATAGATGAAGGTGATGATATCATGAGGCTCCACCTCTCTGTTTGGTAGCTGCTTCTAGGCAACAACCAGACGTCTAGCTAGAGAAGTGGCACAAACAACGAGACGCTTAGAAAAGCTGCACAAAAAACGAGACTTTTACATTCTTGTGAGCTGGAAAATCGGTGGTGATCTGCTTGTTTTGCTCTACATTTGTAACATGTTTCCCACCCACAAACAGAACAATGATCACGCCTGTTACTTCATCACATAAGGCGATCGAAGATTGCCAGCCGACCTAGTGTCGAGGCTCTCCGACTTGTAACATTTGGCTTGTTCCAGCACTTCGAAACAACTACATTTGTACAGTGTAACATGCATGTTTTCCCCCCATTACGACAACAACCAGACATCAAGAGAAGCTGCACAAACAACCAGTCGTCTAGAGAAGCCATACAAACAAACAGATGCCTAGAGAAGCTGCAGAAACAACCAGACGTCTACATTCTTGTGAGCTGGAAAATCAGTGGTGAGCTGTTTCTTTTGTTGTACGTGAGGGTTTACCACTAGAAGCAACGCCTAATCTAGCTACATTTGTAACGTTCATGTTTTCCCACATCTAATTTTGTTTTGGCTTTGGTGTTACTTATGCCACGCCTAGAATCGCCCATAGCTATTGGCTCATTACGACTTCAAAAGCTGCACAAACAATCAGACGCCTAGAGAAGTTGCACAAAGAACTAAACGTCTAGAGAGCAAGAGTTGTGACATTATGCTTGTTCCATCAATATTGTCATCTTCTGAAAGCCCAAACATTGTAGGTGCATGAAATTGTGTTTTGTTCACTGAAAATCAGTGCTGCTTCTTTTGTTCCTATCTAACCGAAAGCTGGTTTTCGTATTTGCTCTATACTTTTGCTGTGCGTGGCTGTTAGTTGGTATTTTTTAAGCCATTCTGTCATAGCGCGACTAATTACCTTCAAGGTGCATACCGGCCGAGGGTTTGCACTTCTAGTGCTTCTTCATTAATGAACGTTTTGAGGCTTATGAAGCTCAACACGCCGCTTTATGAAATTTTCTTCTTCGTACAAGATCTCGTAAGCTAGTGGGCCAATCAACAAACCTTGATGCCCAGAGTCTCGTTTTTCTAGCTTCACTAGCAGCGGAATTTTGATTCTTACGCATCGTGTAGCGACAATTGCGTCATGAAGTTTTCTTCTGCTGGTGGAAGAACTGCATGACGACAACTTGCTGCTCTGCAAGCTGATGTGCAAGTTTGTTTGCTGATTTGTTGTTCTTTGTTGCGTCATGTTCACTAATTGAAGCTGTTCGATGGTTTTCAGCTAGGTTTTGGTCTTCAACGGGAAGCTCTGTGTTGAATTCCTTCTTCATTGTCCAGTCTTTGGAAAGTTCAGTAAATAGTAGAGCGAGAAACACATAAAAGTTGGCAGATCGTAGATGGCTTCCTAGTACTGGAGCGGTATAGTAACAGAATTTTGCGGTGTTGTCTTTCATGACTCGTTTTCTTGATGGAAAAGTTCTCTATGTGGATGCTCATACTACGGAATAGCTCTTCTTTTCAGCTGGGTGAGAAAAAATTGGCGAGATTTCTTAATAAATAACAAACAAGAAAACTTTCCAGAAATAGTACAAGTAAACCGGAAATGTGTCAATAGTTTGGACGCAGACTGTAGTTGTTCGGAAATTACACACCATCAATAGACTGCGTGCTTTGTAGAGACATCATAGAATCTGCTAATCGTCGTCTGTTACACGAGTCCTCACCATCCATCTTTACCGGTTTCAGAAGAGTTCGTAGCTGAACTTAGACCACCACTATCCAAGAACACTGAGCTGCATTCAAACTTGTGGCTCTATCGACCTAGCTGTGTGAGAAAAGTTAGAAAAGCTGATGACAATGAAGGAGGATTTGAGTAAGAGGGAAGCTCAAAGACAACAACAGATGGACGTTGTTGGCAAATAATTATTGGTGAGCGAAGCGAGCCTCTCTTTTGTCATGTCAGTTGAGGTCGAGATATATTTATATATATATTATATGTATGCATTTATATATTTATATGCGTACGTCAGCACTTGTCATATGGATTTACGGCAAAACGGAAAGATGGACTGACAAAACGACGATGCCAGATGAATGCAATTTTAACTCGTATCACGTGCACTAAAATTGAAGCAAGGGTCCCCTTTCAAGGAGTCGACTCAATTATAATTTCTTGGCAAGAAGAGTGAAATGACTCTCAATTTGCTCCCGTATGCGACTAATAAGGAAAGAACATTGATGCGTGACAAATGGAATTGAAAGAAAAAGCTAGAAGAAGAGAAAAGTTTGTTTTCTGAGTTTCTGCGCATTAGTTTGACAGAAATTATTGCTATGCAACCATTGCTACGTGGCTACGCGACCATTGTTATGCAACTAGGTAAGTAAACGAGTGAGACGATTGAAGCGTGAACGAAGAATTGGAGACAACTAGAAGAAGAGCAACTGAAAGTCTGTTTCCTGAGTTCCCGCATTTGCTTGACAGAAACTACTGCTACGTAACGCAACCATTGTTACGCGAATAGGTAAAGACAGAACACCATCGCTCGCCAAACACAATGCTAATTGAGCATTTACTAGTTGTACGGCCTCTAGTGTAGTGTGCTGGTTCTTTCTCCCTTCATGTAATCTCTTGAAGTGTCATGCAAAAATCAAACGTCTTTGTTGGCTATGACACACAAACTACAAGTTTGTTCTTTCTGCTAGACTCTCCAACAATCGCAGTAAGTTTCAGCTAATATTTGCATAAGTATGGCCACTCGCTGTGCAGCTACAGGTGGTCATCATTCAATACAAGATCACACCTCTTACTCTCAATCTGATAGGTGATCCATACAGGAAACCTGGGGACGGTTACCAGACCCTCTCCCCATTTGCCCCGTGTACGCCGAACGTCTGGTCAAGTGAGACTAAGACAACAGTAGGTCATACAGATGTTGTGTATTTGTATTTACATGCTTTTTGAATTAAAGTTATGATTGACATGTGATATGCTATTGCTATTTTCTCTTCCAAGAACAGAACCATCATAGGAAGTGAATTTTGAGATGGATTTAAATGTGTTAGATGTGATACTTTCTATTATCTGGTGATAGCATTTTACATCTTTATGTTGTTTACTAGTTAGTCTCTGACCAACTTATACCGTTTTGTGTGTTTAATGTTGTCAGGATGGCAGGAGGCCACACCAACTGACTGATGGTGAACTGAGAAGACGACTGAGGAAAGCAATAGTGAGGCGTTTATGTAGTGAGATATGGTGGTATGTGTAGAATGGATGGGTTGTATTATTAGGGTGAACAGAAGTATGCTGCTCTGTTTGCTGAGGGCACAGTGAGACCAGAAATCATGAAATTGTGTTTCATTGGTTCAGAAGGAGCAGGAAAGACGACACTCATGGAGGCTCTCAAACGAGGATTGTTGAAGTGGATTTTTACTAAGGAGAACAAACCAGATGATCCATATTGTGAAGATGAACGCACGATTGGTATCAACGTGATGACAGTCAAAATTCCAGGAGTGGGTTGGTTGTCACTGTGGGACTATGCAGGTCAAAAGCAGTTCCACAAAACACACGGCCTTTTCTTTTCTTCATCCAACTCGTTCTTCATCCTGCTAGTGAGTCTAGTGAGAGGAAAGGAGCGACGACTGTGCAGTGTTGAGGAGTTGCTAGAAGAGGTTCAGTATTGGCTCTCATTTCTCAGAGCCAGTTTGGATGCAGAGTTTATACCCACAGTGTTGATTAATGCCAGTCGGGGAGATTGTAATAGTAAAGGTCAAAGTATGTTGCAGCGTGTTGTCAAACACGTTCGTGATCTATTCAAGGGCAAGATCAACATCGTTGAAGATTGTTTTGTTCTCGACTGCAGGAGGAGCAAAACGCCTGAAATGAAACAACTGAGGGAAGTTGTTTGTGATGTGAAAAAGAAGCTTCAGCAGGTGATCATGAGGCTAGTTTTATAGACTTATGATTTGTTTGCTGATATAGATATTTATGTTTCAGTCTACTCCTCTGTATCCTCGTCTATGTCAGCCAGTCGTGTCCAAGTTGCTTCCTTCTCTTCGTAAGAAACAAGAAGATCCGTTCATGGAGAAGGCAACATTGATGGAGATGATTGAGCAGGAAGCATGTCCAGGACAAGAGGAGAACGTTGTAGAGAAGGTAGTTGATTTTTTAGATGATTCAGGAGAGGTGAGACAACTAGCAGATGTTTAGTTGTTGTATTTGTGTATGTTTGTGTAATATTGTTGTGATGTGTGTTTAGATTGCTGTTGCTGGTGATGTGGCAGCTCTCATTCCTTCCTCTTTGCATCATTTTGCCATCGGTCCTCTCATTGCTTCTGAGGATTTTAAGTGGCATGTCAGGTCAAAGAGGAAGGATGGCACAGTAACAAGAGAAGAAGCAGAAACAGCAATGAATGATTACCGAAAAGATAAGAAGATTCAAGTTCAACTCAACACAGATAAAGTTCTCGCTATAAATGAATCTCTTGGTTTCTGCTTTAAAGTGGAAGGCAGAGATGACACGTACATGTTTCCAGCTCTCTTGCCTTCTAAGGATCTGTCTGTCATGTGGATGAGAGACGAGAGTAAGAAAGTGTATGTCGGTCGACGTCAAGTGTGCAGCAGTCAGACGACCATCTTCAGTCCATCTGTATTTGGTATGTTTCAGTCTAAAGTTTGTGCTACATTAGATGGAAACACTCGGCTGTGGAGAGACGGACTGATCTTGTCTCAAGGTTCAGCTGCTTATAATTTTGTTGAGTGTTTGGTTGCCATGGTAGATCCTGTTCGTTCTGTGGACTTTGTATGTCGTGGAGGTAAGGCAACAGAAGCAGAATGTGTTTCCCTGCTTGACACTGTCATGTCTCTTTGGAGAGATATGTTAGACAGATACAGTCCAGGTACTGAATATCAAACTGAATATCTGAGCAGAAAGCATTTGGAAGAATACAAAGAACTGAAACAAGTTGCTGCTTTCTCTCAGAAGAAAATTGAAGAAGCTAAAGCAACAGGAATAGGAGCACATGCCATTGTAACACAGATAGTCGGTGATAAGGAGATAGTAGAAACTCTAGGGGAGTTGCTGGTTCATGCTCCTTCCGAGCAGACTGTCTTGGTAAAATTGAGTGAGGTTACAAAAGCTGTTATTGCTGAAGGTTCAGCTCAATGGTATTCATTTGGAGTAATGCTAGGTTTTAGTCACAGTCATATTGACACCTTGTGTCATGACAAAGTGACTTTTGCAGATAAACTGTTTGCAATGATCCACGTGAAGACTGAACAAGTTGGCCCTTTGCATATTGATGATCTCCTTTTAGAAGCATGTGGACATTTGCCAAATCCAATTGATGGTGTGGTCAAGGAAAAACTTGGAATTTTACAACAGTGACAATATTTTTATAAATAAGTTTTATTGATTAACACTATTGTTTCTAGTATTGGCCAAAGTTTAGCTATGTGCTGCTTGTCAGTGTGTATATAATAGTGATAAGCTATAGCAGTATTTTAGTGTTGTCTTTTTGGTGATTGTTGGCAATTTTGTTTTGTTAAAACTATATACCGGTATAAGTACCTGCAGTTAGAAATACAATGGCATTCAAAGAATTGTAAATAGGGCAAATGTTTTTGTTATGTCAGACATGACTTTGGATTCTTTGCTCTTTGTGTTTGGTCTTCAGGCTTGTGTTCAGGCAACCATTCTGAGGATTGTGTGTGTCATTCACTGCAGTGTGTGCTTGAGTGTGTATGCTAGTCACACTGAAATCCGATCAGATCGGTAAGCATACAGGCCGAATGAGACTGAATCTTTGCCAGGAAATTAAAGCCACGTGTCCTTGTCCATCAATACCAGTTTGTGACAAATTGTTGTGAACAATTTTCATTTACCTTCTTGATTTGATATTGCTATTCTAAATTTGTTACAATTTTTAAATTTTAATTTTATTCTAAATTTTTTTAAAATGTTGCCTTCACACTTTTATTGCTATTCTAAATTTTTGTGTCGTTATGCCCCTCCATGATGGGCAAGTGGGGTCTTTGGGCGCTCACCAACCCGGCAGGTGAACCCGGCAAGGTACATGTTGCTGTGTAGTCTACACGGCGATCAACTAGCCAATTTGATATATTGCAGGTACACACGTATTACGGTGTGACCGAGTACTTAGTCAGCACGCCTAGTGGATATCAATGACCACCAGGAACGCGGGCGTCATCGTCACAACGACCGGAACAATCATAGTCTCATGGACAAAGCTGGAAATGTTACAATTTTAAATTGTTTCGTTATTTTCATTAATTTTTACGAAATCCGTCTCAGTGGCAATAACAGTGTAACAGCGTGAGGTTTGGAATTCGTAAGATTTTGTCTAATTAGGTAAATAGCCATGCATATACAGTGCATACATTAGAGATTCATACATACGGTCTTGAGCTCCCATATCTGGGCTAAGCGTGTAGCTACAAATTGTCAATGTGTACTGTACTACATGTACATGTCTGGCAACATCGGAATGTAAGCGATTTATTTTGGTTTTTCCTACCGCGTGCTTGAACGCTCACGGAATGCAAGCAAAATGGCTTCGTCTGATTCGATCACACAGTTCACGTGCTTTCGCGTCTGCCTCCGCATCCGCAGAACAATAGTGACGAGCAACCGCTGACGTACAGCGTCACACGTCATTCATCGTCTAGTCTAGCAAAGCTGCTGCAGTAGTAGCACACAGGAATGTGTGTGTAGCTGTTGAATGGGCACCATGGGACTTGCGTGTTACGTGTGTGTGTGGTGGCTTTGCGCATCGAGTTTTGCTGCAGGTGAGATGCTAGTGTGTATGCGTTGCATTCAACGTTTGCATGCAGTTTTGTAGCTGACGTGGGCTCCACCCATTATCAGGTGTTTGTGATAGCGAGGTGTTGCTAAATAGTTCATTAGCTTCATGGGTATACACAGAGTTGGCCGTGTACAGCTAGACGCTGTTACCTAATAGGAGGCTTTCCGGATTGTGTGTGTGTGTGTGTGTGTGTGTGTGTGTGTGTGTGTGTGTGTGTGTGTGTGTGTGTGTGTGTGTGTGTGTGTGTGTGTGTGTGTGTGTGTCTGTGTCTGTGTCTGTCTGTGTGTGTGTGTGTGTGTGTGTGTGTGTGTGTGTGTGTGTGTGTGTGTGTGTGTATGTGTGTGTGTGTGTATTGGAATTCTAATTCTAACAAGAAAATGTTGCAATGTATTTAATGTTGATTTTGTTCAGGTCGACCTTCTGTTGTAGCTCACAATGCGACTGCTCAACTCGGTCAGCAAGCTGTGCTGACATGCACTGGTCAAGACTTTCACGAAGTTAACTGGCTGTTTAAAGGGCAGCCAGTGAACGACGACGACAGTCACGTTTTGCAAGAAAACAGCCTTTTTGTAAACTTCGTGCGTTCACAGGACGAGGGGTTTTACACGTGTGAGGTGACCAATAATATCATCAATGCAAGAGCATATGCTTATCTGTCTGTTGAATGTAAGATATTCGAAATGAATAATTGACATTACTCATTCAATGATAAGAATGTGTTTACATGCAGCTTTTCCAGTTGTTCTTTCTCACCCAACAAATTTGTCAACAAAACTTGGTGATGAGGGCAAGTTTGTTTGCACTGTTGAAGGCACTCCGACTCCAAGTGTATTATGGCAGCATAATGGTGTGAATGTGGATTTTGCCAGTGGTCATTACAGAGTTGATGGAGATGAGCAAACTCATACACTGATTATTGACGTTGTGTTGGACAGTGATGCAGGGCTATATCATTGTGTAGCTAGCAATAGATTTGGAAGCACTATCTCGAGGTCTGCTTTGCTGATGGTTAATGAAAGTGAAGGTGAGTCACACACACACACACACACACACACACACACACACACACACACACACACACACACACACACACACACACACACACACACACACACACACACACACACACACACACACACACACACACACACACACACACACACACACACACGCACACACACACACGCACACACGCACACACACACACACACACAAATACACATACCCACAAACAAACAAACAAACAAACAAGCAAACAAATGCAAGTTTTGTTGTCAACTCTTGTGCTGCATGACAGTATACCATAACAGTGACATGTCTGTCTGTAGTTACAGTGAATTGTCTTGGTCAAAAGAAATCAACAACCAAAACTGTTTTTGAGGGAGAGAATGCGATTTTATGCTGCGGCAGTGACAAACAAGGAAATTTACCAACTTGGCAAAAGGAAACAGTTCCTATAGAGGTTGACAAGAGTCATCGAATGTTTATGACTAATATGTGGGCACTCATGGTGGTCGCAGTGCAATATGACGACAAAGGAGCATACCAGTGTATCACAGACACAGTATCCTACACAACTACTTTGACAGTAGAAGGTATAGGCATCTGCTATACAATGTGTGGTGGTGCACTATTAAGTTAATACAAATTGTATTGTACATGTAGGCAAACCACCTCCAATGCCAGTAATTCAGGAAGCAAGAGTGACAGATGACCAACTGGTATCTGTTCGATGGTTTGTTCCGGTAACAATCACACACTGGCCCATCACGAAGTTTGAAATTTCGTGCTATTCATTTAACCAATCAGAATGGCTCAACATCACTTTGTCATCATTCACTTCATCTGCAACTGTGAACTGCTTGAACAAAACCAGCAGCAATTTGCAAGATATTGGCATCGTTGTAACGGCTCTTAATGTTAGAGATGAAACAAGTTCACAACTGAAACGTTTGTTCTACAGGCATAGATTGCCAACAGGTGAAGGCACGTGGCATATTATAGGCTATTGTGCATGTATGCATATATTGTGATTTGTCATGCAATTATAGCAACACCAGTTATACCTAAAAAGTCGTGCAAACGTGCGAATGATACTGCTGGTGACTCTGATGGTGCTGAATTGGACGTAATTCTTGGTTTTGGAATTGGGATAGCACTCATTATTTTGTTGATTGCGTCTATTATTGTGATCATGGTCGTTCGAAGGCTTTGGTTACGTAAGGGGTACGTTGTACCAAATGGTGAAGTTGGAAGGTAAATCAGCTTCGTAGTACTAGTGTGATAATCAATCTTTTAAGCAATTTATACAGGTGTGCAGGCAGGCAGGTAAACAGGCAGACAGACAGATGACAGGTAAACATACATACATACAGACAGACGACAGGTAAACATACATACAGACAGACAGACGACAGGTAAACATACAGACAGACAAACAGACATATAGACAGATGAACAGACAGACAGACAGACAGACGACAGGTAAACATTCAGACAGACAACAGACAGATAGACAGGTGAACATACAGACAGACAGACAGACAGACGACAGGTAAACATACATACATACATACATACAGACAGACAGACAGACAGACAGACAGACAGACAGACAGGTGAACATACAGACAGACAGACAGACGACAGGTAAACATTCAGACAGACAACAAACAGATAGACAGGTGAACATACATACAGACAGACAGACGACAGGTAAACATACATACATACATACAGACAGACAGACAGACAGACAGACAGCCAGACAGACAGACAGACAGACAGACAGACAGACAGACAGGTGAACATACAGACAGACAGGCAGGCAGGCAGACAGACAGACAGACTGACAGACTGACAGACAAACAGACACATGTATCCACAGATTGATTGCCAAACACTAATGCACGTGTTGTTTCAACCGTTAGGAAGAGAAATGAAGCTGAATCATTCTACAACATAAATGGAGACAACTTGCAGCATGGCCAGTACATGCCTGCT
>NC_085087.1:8521836-8524336 GCF_963422355.1 Corticium candelabrum | reverse complement strand
GACAGACAGACAGACAGACTCAGACTCACACAATGCTGCTAGACTCAGATTATTGCAGGGCAAAGCTGCTGGATCTTGGCTTGAAGCTGTCCCAATCTCTGCCAAGTTTGCACTAAAACCCGCTAACTTCCGACTAGCAACTCGGTTGAGATTAGGCTGCAGCATGCCTATGTCTTCAGCAACTGAAAGATGCGAGTGTAGCAAGATCAATGACAGAGAAGGCTATCACCTTCTAACCTGTAAAACTGGAGGCGGACCCATCTGGTCCCACGAATCAGTAGCAAATGTGTGGTGTGATAGTTTGCGAGACCTAAACATAACACACAGAAGAGAACCCAGAAACCTTTACGAAGGAAGCAATTCTCGTCCTGATATCATAGCATTCGATGCCCAATCTGGATATGATATCGAGCTGGACATATCTCTTGCCCACTCGTGGAATGAGGACATCATCTTACAAGCCTCTAAGGTGGATGGAGCCGCTGCTGCCAAAAGAGAGTCACAGAAGACGGAAAAATACAGCAAAGAGATTGATGCTATGGAAAATGCATCCAATTGCATCCCTCTGGTTTTTTAGCATTATGGCTGCTGGGGATGGAAAGCCCACCAATTTCTACATCATCTGTCCCTATTATCTGTAGATGAAGATGGACACCCAAACAGTGGCGAGTTCAAGACATACTGGAGACGCTGCCTGTCCGTTAGCCTCCAGAGATGCAACGCACAAGTGCTCTCAAGAAAACTATGTAGACTTTCTTTTAGCAAGAACAGTTGTACTGCTTATAGCGTACAGTTAATTAATTGTCCTATGTAGTAAGCGGCCGTAAGGGTCGCCGGACATTTAGAATGTAATAGTGTTGAAATTTTAAATATATGTATTGACAGACAGACAGACAGACAGACAGACACACAGACACACACACACACACACACACACACACACACAGTGACAGACAGACAGACAGACAGACAGACAGACACACACACACACACACACACACACACACACACACACACACACACACAAACAGTTTATTCAGGCTTCTTTTCCAACTGGGTTGAAGTGCGCCGCACTGGCTCATCATGAGTCATGCTTGACTAGATCTCTTCCTTGAGGACAAGGACCCTCTGGTTTGAAACAGTGGATGTTGTCATACTCTCATCCATCTGTTGCAATGGAAATGCCACATGACTTGAATGATTTCTGGACAACATTCTGTGACAGTGATTTCCATGATTTCACCACCCACTCCAAGTACACCTCAACACCAGGAGGCCTAAGACTACCACCATTACTGCAGTAGTAGGATGGTCCCCTCTGCTCAAGCACTCATCGTGGTTCTGCTGAGTTTTTTCCTTGAATGGTTTGTTCTGGAATACGTCTGCTGGTTGTATAAACTTTGTACAACCAGAAGGATGACAGTGGTGTCAATGAGCTACAAGACTGCTTTGTGCAGATGAGTGTCACTATGTTGCTCTTTATCTTATAAAAGTGACTCATGGGTTACCATTTAAGCATGGGTTACTGCTACTCAAGCATGGGTTTCTACTCACAGAAATACGGTTTATACACACACACACACACACACACACACACACACACACACACACACACACACACACACACACACACACACACACACACACACACACACGTACACACACACGCACACACACACACGTACACACACACGTACACACACGTACACACACACACACGTACGTACACACACACACACACACACACACACACACACACACACACACACACACACACACACACACACACACACACACACACACACACACACACACACTGTATACAGTACCGGTCAAAAGGATTACTTGTTCGTAGTAATTTCTGATTTAGACTGAATTCAATAATTTGTCATTACCGAGGCTGCATGATGAGGAATCATATTGGTCACATTGCGTTGGTCAACGAGCGGTTAAACACTGAAAAGTACATATGCATTCTTGAAAATGCGTTAGTTCCAACAATCTACGAGTTTGAACTAGGTCATAGTGACGTCACACTTATGCATGACAATGCCCCGCTCGCCAGGTAGAATGTTCAAAACTGGCTACAGCACAATGGCTACAGCTCTCTTAGTCCCTAGCCAGAGCAATCACCGGATCTTAATCCAATTGAGCACATATGGAATTATCTTGCGTGATTTGTTCAGCAAAAGTTGTCACACAACACGTCAGAGCTGTGGCAATGTTTGAAGACAGCATGGAATAATGTGCCACAAGAACGAACACAAAGCTTTGTTGATAGCATGATTACAAGAGTAAACAATGTCATAGACGCTAGAGGAGGTTACAAAATACTGAATCAATGTAACACTAATTTGTTAGGATAATTGTAATTTTACATGCCACATGTGTAAATGTTGATTTAAGTAATTCTTTTGACCGGCACTGTATATTGATATATATATATATATATATATATATATATATATATATATATATATATATATATATCATGTGTTTC
>NC_085087.1:8479336-8504336 GCF_963422355.1 Corticium candelabrum | reverse complement strand
AGCGAAGATTGACACTCTTGCCTTCGAGTGCAAACGCACCGTGTGCACGAACAGTCGGTGGAACTACAAAAAAACACAATAACTGGCATGTCTAGATTACATAAACATACACAAATGTACACTCACCAATCACATGCATTCTACCATGGTGACTATGTGTGATACCATTTGTGTTCCTGGTGTGACAATAGTAGGTGCCTTCGTCTGATTTTTGTACTTTGAGAATATCCAACTCCTTGCTGTCACTACTGAGTCTAAGCCTGCCACTATCTATTACAGTCTGACTCGGTCCATTCGTCCATCGAATCACAGTCTCATCGGTGATGCACGATAAAGTGACTGACCCCTTCTCGGCAACTTGTGATGGAACTTGTACTTTAACAGCACCTGAGAACCACACACAGCACATGAACTCATAGCACAGTGTTTGTTCACACGAGATGCACATGATCTATGGGTTACATAACACCCTATGCTGCATTACAGGATACCAGAGCAGCTTCTCAAATTCAAGTACGAATGAATAAATTAGTCGATTCCAGTGGGGATTGTAACGTTTGTACGTGGGTCGGACATCACTCAATGTACTTGGACACAAGCACCGTTTATAAAATTAATTATAAACATTGATTATTAATTAAATTAACTTTATTATCTAATTATTTTGAAATTAACTTTATTAATTATATATAATTAATTATACCACAATAAATAAATTTTACACCAAATTATATAAATAATTAATTAATTAAGTATCGCCTGTAAGTAGATCCTCCCTTTTTGTTGGCGACGTCTACAGTACTGTACTCTGTTTACCAGCATCCAACTGAGTTCAATCTACGGATACGTTCTATTTGATCTACCAGGTTTGCATTACCCGTGTGGCCGCATATGATGTCCAACCACAACATCAGTGTGTTCGATCGGACAAATGAATGAATGATATATTTCTGTTGCACCTAAAAGGTACAATTCCCTCTTGGGGCAAACATAAAAACCTAAGACGTAAGACGTACAAGCTAACAGACTACAAATACACCAGCTACAACAGACAACACAAACTACAATATATCTACACCATTCCTACATTCTGGTAGGAAGACAATTGTCTGATGTCCGACCGTTATAATCTCCCCACTGCAATTCTATGCAAGCTGTACGTAATACAATGAGCAATATACACTGAACGAAAGACTAAATTTAAGGGCCAGTCATATTGTGTCCGGGGGGGGGGGGGGGAAAGGCGGGCGGTAATTTTCAATGGGGGCCATAAGTTTGAAATTCAGTGATCTGCAGGGGTCACTAAGCATTCGGGTCATCTTCTGTTGAGGGGTCATACTTTTTCAGTATTATCTCTATACGATAGAATTCTATTTCTATGGGCTTTGCACACTTGCATTGCTGCAAGCACCAATTCTTACTTTACTTTACTTGCTTTGTCAGCGGGTTGAATGGAAACGACCAACTTTAGAAATCATACCTAGTCCGCACTTGAATCCTGAAACAAACTACTTTTTGTTGTACATACGTATATTACAGACCTCTCAACTCTCACAATTTCATCGTAAGACTCACGATTTAGGGGCATGTCTTGCGATCTCACAATTTGCACCCAATTCTCACAATTGCCAGTCCTTTCTCTCAACAACCCTACCATGAGACACTCTGACAGTCGCTTTGTGTACATGTAGCCCCATCTTTCCGGACATAGCGGATTCATTGAACTAGACTCTCATATACGGCTCTGCTTGCTTGTATCTGGGGTATCTTGGCGGGGTATGCAGTAAAAAGTAACGTTTAAAGTTCAAGGCAAAGCCTTGACGCGTGCACAGAAACAAAAGCAAGGCCAACTTGTTCAATGGGCGTGGTCACTTACTAAAGACAGTCTCACGATTTGCTGCAAAGAAAAGTTGAGAAGTCTGATATGATTATATATACTGAATGTATAGGCACATATATGGGAGTCATCTAAAGTTAACCGACAGATCGGTCGACAAGAGGCCCAGAAGTTATTAGCAAGCATATTGTGAAGGGTCACATTGCAAATTGTGTGCGTGTGTGTGCGTGTGTGTTGTGTGCGTGTGTCCATGTGAGTATGGGTCTGTCTGTCTGTCGTCTGTCTGTCTGTCTGTCTGTCTGTGTTGACACAAATTTGATACAAAATTGCAAATACCTAACTATGCAAATATTGCCAGTCGAGGAGAGAGGGAAATACTTACTCTCTGTTTGCGTTGACTTTGCGCTTGGAAGTGACTAATGATGCAGTTGTATTTGTTTACCACGCTCAGACCTTAAGTGATATCCCATTAACTGTACATTTTAGAAGTCATATTACAATACAAAGATGTTAGGTAACAGTAGAGAAAGTCGCAGGCTATCAATACCAAACAGAACGAGAAGAGGAGTCAGAAATACCAAGCAACTACTCAGGAAACAAGAGCAACTGTGTGTTGACATCAAGGCAGTCGACCGTTTAGTGACCTTTTAATTGGCTACTTCCTCTAATTAGCAGCAATCTTGTTGTAAGACCATACCTTCTTAATTAATGAGTCAAGAACTCTAATGACTTTGATATGCAAAAGTTTTATCAAACCGCCTGTGTAATACATACACCATCGTTACCCTAACTATAAAAATCCGAGAACTTGAGGTTTCAAACGATACCAAGATCGTCACTGTCCGCCCTATTGCACAGAAGTTATTTCAGATTTTTAAAGTGCAAAGTCAATGGGCAGTAATGATGGCCCCTTAGATTGATCTAAATGTGGTCTAAATGCATAGCCAATATGTCATTCGAGGTATTGGATATACATGTAGACCACATTTAGACTGGTAACCTACACATGTATACTGTTTCATGCAGTGATACAAATAGCATGCAATCGTATATCTAGAAACTGCAGATCTATTTGGTCACACTTCCCAAAGAAAGTAAGGAGAGCTAGCCATACAATCAACATAAAATAACAATAAGAATGCAGCATCAGCTACTTACCAGGTATTCCCCAAATATTAATTAACAATTTCCATGCAGACAGGCATCCTACATTTGTGGTTAACTATATGACCTGAAGATGAGAGGAACAGTTTACCACCAACATGAGGTTTGAACCCCACAGCAGTCACTAGGCTAATATCCTAGTTTCTATTGCACTCAAGATCATGCATAGTGCATGCATGTGTACGTATACTTTGCTCAATACAAAAGGTAAAAATAAAATCATGTACTAGAGATCGATCGACATACACCTATCTATACTACACAAACATAATTCAATCCTCAACACAATATTTACAGTATGACATGCTTTTCTATAGTGCACGCGCATATGCTAGGAAAAGATATACAGACACACAGACACAGACACAGACACAGACACAGACACGGACACACAGACAGACAGACAGACTACTTCAAAAGCCCAAGCAACTACAAAGAAGGCTCACTCAACAACACATGACTTCTATTTCCAGTTATATGATTGAACATTCTTGTTCACCTAGAGATGCAGCCCGCCTTCACTCCCTAAAGGGTAAAGGTGCTGGTGCCTGGATTGCTGCTATCCCAGAATCGGCAAATTTCGCACTTCAACCTTACGAATTTCGTCTGGCGTGTTTGTTGAGACTGGGTCTGGAGATACCGGCTGTGAGCTGCATCGAGAAATGTGAATGTGATGCTAATCTGGATAACACAGGGTATCACTTACTCACCTGTAAGAAAGGTGGTGGTCCTGTGTGGTCACATGACTCCATTGTGTCCGAATGGTCTGATTGTTTGAGGCACCTGCAGATCCACCACAAACACGAACCTCGAGATCGGTACACTGACAACAACAATCGTCCAGACATTGCTGTCTTTGATGCGGGCTCAGGCACCAATGTAGAGCTTGACGTAGCCTTGGCTCATCCTTGGGCAAAAGACACATTGTTCCAAGCTTCTAAAAGGGAAGCAGCAGCAGCTGCAAACAGGGAGAACAGGAAGTTAACCAAATATAGTCAAGTCACTCTCCCCGGTGCGTCTTCCTTGACACTTGTTCCACTTGTATTTGAGCATTTTGGCCATTGGGGAGAACGAGCCACCAGATACCTACAGGAACTATCAACCAGGTCGACGGATGATGATGGCAATAAGAATGCTAATGAATTCATGTGTTACTGGAGAAAACGATTCTCAACAGCGCTACAACGTTGCAATGCTAGGACTATTGCAAGGAAACTATCACGCCTTTTATCTATGAGCTCCAGTAATGTAAAGAACTATCATACTCAGTTTTGCGTACATTAGTTTGTGATGTGTATTGACCCTATTGGGTCTTTTGAACATTCTAAATAGTTTTAGTTGTAATAGCATTCATTTATGAAAATATATGAATTTTGACAGACAGACAGACAGACAGACAGACAGACAGACAGACAGACAGACAGACACAGACACAGACACACACACACTCACACACACACACACACACACACACACACACACACACACACACACACACA
The DNA here is from genome assembly GCF_963422355.1 of Corticium candelabrum. NCBI lineage: Eukaryota > Metazoa > Porifera > Homoscleromorpha > Homosclerophorida > Plakinidae > Corticium > Corticium candelabrum. The sequence continues at coordinate 8,499,836 of NC_085087.1, read as the reverse complement.
CACACTGCGAGACGACATTTACCTTCACAACCGTAAAAAATCGTAACCAGAATTGCTTGCACAAACAGCACAACAAGAACCATCTTCGATGATGTGGTCTAATTCGTGTTGTTGATGTTCTACTTCAGACGCTCAGTACCGCGTCCACACCGGAGCAGATGACGCAATCTAATACCGAGAGTTCGTGTTGTTGATGTTCTACTTCAGACGCTCAGTACCACGTCCACACCGGAGCAGATGACGCAATCTAATACCGAGAAAAGGCAGAGTCAAAGGTACACAGAGTTTCCGCTTTGTCGCCTCCGTTTCGTTGAGATAAATAAATAACACGCCTACTGAACCGGAAGCCAGAACATCTCCAGAAGTGTCCAGAACATCTCCAAAGCTTTTGTTTCTGTGCTCACGCCAAGGCTTCGCCTTGAACTTTAAACGTTACTTTTTACTGCATACCCCGCCAAGATACCCCAGATACAAGCAAGCAGAGCCGTATATGAGAGTCTAGTTCAATGAATCCGCTATGTCCGGAAAGATGGGGCTACATGTACACAAAGCGACTGTCAGAGTGTCTCATGGTAGGGTTGTTGAGAGAAAGGACTGGCAATCGTGAGAATTGGGTGCAAATTGTGAGATCGCAAGACATGCCCGTAAATCGTGAGTCTTACGATGAAATCGTGAGAGTTGAGAGGTCTGTAATATACGTATGTACAACAAAAAGTAGTTTGTTTCAGAATTCAAGTGCGGACTAGGTATGATTTCTAAAGTTGGTCGTTTTCATTCAACCCGCTGACAAAGCAAGTAAAGTAAAGTAAGAATTGGTGCTTGCAGCAATGCAAGTGTGCAAAGCTCGTAGAAATAGAATTCTATCGTATAGAGATAATACTGAAAAAGTATGACCCCTCAACAGAAGATGACCCGAATGCTTAGTGACTCTTGCAGATCACTGAATTTCAAACTTATGGCCCCGATTGAAAATTACGCCCCCCCCCCCGGACACAATATGACTGGCTATTAAATTTAGTTTTTCGTTCAGTGTATATTGTTCATTGTATTACGTACAGCTTGCATAGAATTGCAGTGGGGAGATTATAACGGTCGGACATCAGACATTTGTCTTCCTGCCAGAATGTAGGAATGGTGAGATATATTGTAGTTTGTGTTGTCTGTTGTAGCTGGTGTATTTGTAGTCTGTTAGCTGTACGTCTTACGTCTTAGGTTTTTATGTTTGCCCCAAGAGGGAATTGTATCTTTTAGGTGCAACAGAAATATATTATTCATTCAGTTGTCCGACCAAACACACTGATGTTGTAGTTGCATGGACATCATATCCAGCCACACGGGTAATGCAAACCTGGTAGATCAAATAGAACGTATCCGTAGATTGAACTCAGTTGGATGCTGGTAAACAGAGTACAGTACTGTAGACGTCACCAACAAAAAGGGAAAATCTACTTACAGGCGATACTTAATTAATTAATTATTTATATAATTTGGTGTAAAATTTATTTATTGTGGTATAATTAATTATATATAATTAATAAAGTTAATTTCAAAATAATTAGATAATAAAGTTAATTTAATTAATAATCAATGTTTATAATTAATTTTATAAACGGTGCTTGTGTCCAAGTACATTGAGTGATGTCCGACCCACGTACAAACGTTACAATCGCCACTGGAATCGACTAATTTATTCATCCGTACTTGAATTTGAGAAGCTGCTCTGGTATCCTGTAATGCAGCATAGGGTGTTATGTAACCCATAGATCATGTGCATCTCGTGTGAACAAACACTGTGCTGAGTTCATGTGCTGTGTGTGGTTCTCAGGTGCTGTTGATGTACGAGTTCCATCAGTAGTTGCCGAGAAGGGGTCAGTCACTTTATCGTGCATCACCGATGAGACTGTGATTCGATGGACGAAAGGACCGAGTCAGACTGTAATACATAGTGGCAGGCTTAGACTCCGTAGTGACAGCAAGGAGTTGGATATTCTCAAAGTACAAAAATCAGACGAAGACACCTACTATTGTTACACCAGGAACACAAATGGTATCATACATAGTCACCATGGTAGAATGGTTGTGATTGGTGAGTGTACATTTGTGTGTATTTATGTAATCTAGACATGCTAGTTATTGTGTTTTTTGTAGTTCCACCGACTGTTCGTGCACACGGTGCGTTTGCACTCGAAGGCAAGAGTGTCAATCTTCGCTGCACTGGATCTAACTTTTTTACTGTTTCGTGGAGGTTTAATGGTGTGGAGTTGTATGGAAAGTCGACTTCTAGATACTCATTTGATGGTGACAGTGGAGAGAGTCTGACGATATTGAATGTGACAAAGGCAGATAATGGAATGTACAATTGTTTGGCCTCAAACATGCTATTCACTGTATCTGCATATGCAAATCTTAGTGTCCATTGTAAGACATCTAATTGTTGTAATTGCTGGTAGACACAGAATATGCTGACATGAGTTGCAGTGATTTGTCTGTTTGTTTGTCTGTTTGTTTGTTTTTCTGTCTGTCTGTCTGTCTGTCTGTATGTATGTATGTATGTATGTCTTTCTGTTTGTGTTGGTCTGTTTGTCTGTCTGTTTGTCTGTCTGTTTGTTTCTTTGTTTGTTTGTTTGTTTGTCTGTGTGTTTGTCTGTCTGTTTGTTTGTCTGTCTGTTTGTTTGTCTGTCTGTTTGTCTGTCTGTTTGTTTGTCTGTCTGTTTATTTGTTTGTTTGTCTGTCTGTTTGTCTGTCTGTTTGTTTGTCTGTCTGTTTGTTTGTCTGTTTGTCTGTCTGTCTGTTTGTTTGTCTGTTTGTCTTTCTATTTGTCGGTCTGTTTGTTTGTCTGTTTGTCTGTCTGTCTGTTTGTTTGTCTGTCTGTTTGTTTGTCTGTTTGTTTGTTTGTCTGTCTGTCTGTCTGTTTGTTTGTTTGTCTGTTTGTCTTTCTGTTTGTCTGTCTGTCTGTCTGTCTGTCTGTCTGTCTGTCTGTCTGTCTGTTTGTCTGTCTGTCCGTTTGTTTGTTAGGCATGCAGTCTCTCTGTTGGGTCTGCAGTCTCTCTTCTTTGTGATTGCATTCATTGTATGAAACACATGCAGGGTATACCTTTTGTGTAATTAATTGTCAATCATATCCAATGTTTATATCTTTATTATGTCCAGATTCTCCCACCATTGTTTCTCCTTCAGCCTTAATGAGCCATTCTTCTTTTCTGTGACAACTAGATTGTGTACCCATTCTGTCGGTCCCTCTACGTCTGCTATTACGCTTTGACTTAGCAATCGACGTAGGGCTCGTTCCAGTCTCCGGCTCTTTGCGTAGGGATACTTCCTGGCTGGCTGTATCACGGGTACTGCATCTTCCTTCAGTCGAATGAGGTAAGATCTTTCGTAGGATCCCAACCCCTCGAAAACATCGTGGTACCTGTTGATCAGACCCTCCTTGCTGCTTGTGCTAGGGGCTTCTGTCTGTCCGTGTGCTGGCTTAAGGCTGCCTATCTTCTTCACTGAGTTCATTTCCTGACACGCCTGACTGCCAAGAATAGCGATATCTTCGTCTGTTACGTAGAAAGAAAGACAGTTCGTAGCCTGGATTCGTCGTGACTCGACGGTACACTCTATCGTAGTGATTCCTCTAGGACGAATCTTGCCACCTCCTATACCCACTAACACTCTCTTTGTCGATGTCAGTGGTTTCTTAATTGCCCTTGAGCCGCCTGTCGTTCGCAGGATTCTCCGGTAACTTCGATAAGGCAGAACATTTGCTCTGGCTCCGGTATCTAACTTCAATTTCATTGTAGTCGGCCCTAGTGACAGCTTCTCCGTCCGGCCGTCGTTGACCGCGACTGTCCCAATGGATAAAACACCCATAAGCAAACTGTCATCCGAATCGTCAGTGTCAATTTGGGTATCAGCAGCTTCGCTCAAGCTGTTGACCGCTTTTGACCGCTTGTAGCCGGATTTGGCTCCCTGCTGGCAAACCTTTGACAATTGATTGCACTTATGACAATTAGCACAAGTCTTACCATATGCCGGACATTGTCGAGGCGCGTGATAGCCGCCACAGTACTCGCACGGTGCGGTCTTTTTCGCCTTCCATGCCTTTTCTGCTGCTTTGGCAGGTATTGGCCGGCAAGTACGTTGCGAACTTCTTGACATCGAGTCGATCTCTACTCGCGTGGCGTCTCTAGTCATCATTTTGGCTTGGTAAGTGCTTGTCTCTGCGGCCCTGCAGATGTCCAATTCAGACTGCAACGTCAGATTTGCTTCTCTTAAAAGTCGTTCCTTGACTCGACCGTCTCTGACTCCAAATACAATCTTGTCGCGAGTAAGCTCATCCTTCTGGTCACCAAAACCACATGTGGCCGCCTTTGTGCGAAGCTCGGTGAGCCACCGATCTATTGTCTCGTCTTCATGCTGATCTCGGCTCCAGAACTGGTGTCGCTCGAATACCTCGTTCTTGCGCGGATTGCAGTAGTCGTCGAATTTGTTCAAGACATCTCCGACCGCCGGTCCTTCGTCGCCTGCTGTGAAGACGAACGCATCATAGATTTCCTGCGCTTCGATTCCTGCCACGTTAAGTAGGATTGCGACTTGTGTTGCTTTAGGCTTTCTTCGAGAGTTCGGCCGCTTGGAAGTATATCTCAAATTGCTTTCTCCATTTTCTCCACTCGTGTGCGAGATCGGCTGCTCCGAAGGAAATAGCTTGAGGCGCGCGTAGTTTCTCCATCCGAGTCCTGACACCATGTGATGTTACCAGTACTATATTATACGTTCAGCTTACGATCACTAGACTCTGCTACTGAAGACTACTAATCAACAACTGTTCTAGTCACATATACAAGCCTAATCGTATTATCTAATTAACCAGACACGCCTGTGTCTGTTACAAGGATTGTGAGACATATGGTGTCAAGTTGTGATTTATTGACTAAAGCAAACTGGGACCCCAAGTTATCACGCAAGTATCGACTGTGGCAATACAACCTCAGAAGGAAACCCTTCTTAGATTAGCTCATAGATCATGTCTCGCTGACTTTTGAGTGCGTTAGGAGCACTTGGTATGGTTAAATCTAAAGTAGTTACTTCGAGAGAGTAAGACTTTGTGTACATACGGGGAATCGTCTGAACAACTCGTTGCCGATTCTCTGCTTCTGTGGCTGTCTAGACCGTAGGTTTCCTGCAGGAAGATACCAGGCCTTGTATCTTTCTTTCAACAAGTTTTAGTATTTGGCCTTCATTTGAAGGAAGATAAATGTTCATTCTTTCAGTCATCGGTACAATATCTTGGTCATGTCATCGACAAGGATGGTATTCGGCCTTCGGAAGAAAAGATAAAAGCCATTCAAGACATGCCGATTCCTACAAATCAAACTGAATTACGTTCATTTCTAGGAATGGTTACCTATTTTTCTCAATTTTTTCCCTAGGCTATCTGATCATACAGTTCCACTCAATTATCTGTTGAGAAAAGATGTGCCGTGGGTTTGGTCCAGTGAAGTTGCAGGCTCTTTTAACGCAATTCGGAAGAAGCTTACCTCACTACCAGTTCTAGCAATGTACAATCAGGATCAACCGTTGTTCCTAGCATGTGATGCTAGTGAAAAAGGACTAGGAGCTTGTGTATCTCAGCATAACGCTGAGGGACAAGAGCAAGTAATCGAGTATGCTTCCAAGTCTCTAACGAAAGCTGAAGTAAACTATCCTCAGATAGAGAAGGAAGCTTTGTCAATTTTTTATGGAATTCAAAATTTCGACATTATCTTCTGGGACGTCATTTTACCTTAAGAACAGATCATAGACCAGTGGTCACAATTTTTGACGCTACTAGGATATCAGTTCCTACTAGAACCAGTAGTCGTTTGACTAGGTGGGCTCTCTAGCTATCGCAGTACAAGTACGATATCGAAGTTCATCCAGTCATGGAAACGCTGATGCCTTGTCACGTCTTCCTATAGGACATGATAAAACTTTCGATCAAATTAGACAACAAGACGAAGAAGCTGAGCAGTTTGTGGCCAGCCTAGAGACCCAAAATGTTAACAATGGACTCATTGTTTACAAGCAGCTTCAGAAATACGCTAGGAAAGATGCCGTCTTACAAGAAATCATTATTCAGGAAGGATGGCCAGCAAAATTATCGAATGCAAGCGTCAAACCGTATTCTTCTTGCAAACATCAACTTCAGTTATTGATGGATGCCTTTTGAAGCATGGAGATGAAACAACGCGCGTTGTCGTATCATCCGACATTAGGCAATTGCTTCTGCTACAGTTGCATAGAGCTAATGTGGGCTCCGCCCGCATGAGGAAACTGGCTCGCCGATATATCTAGTGGCCAGGTATCGACCGTGATATTGATAAAATGGTATGCAATTGCGATGCGTGTGCCTTACACAGAAATAGTCTTTCAACAGTTCCTCTTCATCCGTGGCCGTTCAAGAATTTTATGTGGCTCATAATTGTTGATGCCCATTCAAAATGGCCAGAGGTTTTTAAATTTCAAGTTGGATCAAGCGGAACAAAGCAAGTAATATCGTCATTAAAACACCTAATTGCGAGTTTTGGAATTCCAAAGCAAATCGTCACCAACAATGGCCCTCAGTTTGTGGCGAAAGAGTTTAAAGATTTCTGTAATCAGCAAGGAATCTTTCACAGTTTAACACCTCCTTACCACCCTAAAAGTAATGGACAAGCAGAAAGATTCATTCAGTCGTTTAAGAGAGTAGTCCAAAAAGGATTAGAAACACCAGGAGCGAATCTGCAAGACGTTGTTACTGACTTTCTCATGGTATACAGGAGTACAGAACATGACACTACTGGGGAGTCTCCATCCAAACTTCTATTGGGTAGGGAAATTCGATGTTCTCTCGATATGCTAGTGCCAGAATTACCTGCCCATCAAGATCAGACTAAGCAGTTACTGAAACGCAAAGTTCAAGAGTGTCAAGAAAGACAAAAGAAAAGACATGATCGTACGTCTCATGAAAGGAAACCCTTTCAATTAGAAGAAGCTGTTTTTGTTAGTCAGCCAGAAAGTAAAGGAGAAGGTTTTTGGAAACCAGCAACAATTCTCAAAGTTCTAGGACAAAGATACTACATGGTCAGGTTTCTGACAGGCACTACTAGAACAGTACACATGAACCATTAGTCGAGCAGAACCTTGTCTCCGAAAACATGTCATTCCTCTCCAGCTGCTAACGCGATTGCGACCGATTCTGATTCTGATTCGGATGATGATTCCATCGAGACAGAGAGGTTACCTAGACGTAGCCAGAAAAGAACTAAAGGACAACCACCTGAACGTTTAGGGGAGTGGGTATAATAGAGCTTTACAAATAAGACTGTTTGAGTAGTTTAATTTGTTTGTGGGGGTGTTGTGGAGTTGGGTATTATACGGGACATGTGGTTTTGCCGGTAGTTGATTGACTGAGCTGTTTGAGTTAACAGATTATTGAGTTGTCACATATACATCTATAAATATTTTTATTTTTTATAATTAGTGTCTGGTGGTTGCAGTAGGTTTGCACCATACTGTTGTTCTATAGAGGCATATGTATGTATATATGTATGTCCATCTGTCTGTCTCAATACATATATTTTCCATTTAAATCAAACGTTTACATCATGAGCAATCTAACACTAACACAACAAGACCATTACTGTCCTGAAGCATACAAACTACACTGAGCACAATACATTTCGACGTTCTAATCTCGATATGCTAATGAGTTTGTCTAAGACCACTTTTGCATTGCAACGTTGTAGTGTCACTGAAATGATTGATCACCACTTGTTCTTGAAGTCGGTCTCATTTCATTTTCCTTCATCATCTCTTGCACTCTTTGCCAGCTTGTTCACCCCAATGGCCAAAATGTTGGAAAACAAGAGGAATGACCAATGGGCAGGACCTTCTGGCAGCAGCTCAGAATTATACTTTGCCTCTTTCTTCTCCTCCTGTTTCATTGCTGCTACTCCTTCTTCTCTGGAGGCTGCCTTCACTGAGTCCAAACACCATGGATGAGCCAACGACACATCTAATTCAATGTCTGCACCTGAATCTGGGTCATAAACAAGGATGTCCGACCTCTTGTCACTGTTGACATACCGGTATTGTGGCTCTAGTTTGTGTGGCAAGTTGAGTTGAGAAAGGCAGTTAGACCATGCTGACACAATTGAGTTGTGAGTGTGCACTGGACCACCCCCAGTCTTACAAGTGATTAGATGGTATCCTTGGATGTCCGGTTCCTTGCCACAATCACAACTGCTCGATGTCTGTCTGTAAATATGTATGTCCGTCTGTGTGTCTGTCCGTGTGTCTGTCTGTCTGTTAATACAGCTGCTGTAAATATCATCTCAATGCACTAAGAATTAACATTCCAACAGCTGTCTGTCACACATGATCAAACAGTCAGACTTAGCTATTGGTGTCTCCTGCAAGATGAGATGTCATTGGCATCTAATCCACATATCATGTGACTGGCAAAAAATCAAATCTCACAGATCCACAAGTCACAAGAAAACCATACAAATCAAGTGTGTGTGTGTGTGTGTGTGTGTGTGTGCTCGCGCACGCGTCACTCACATAATTTCCTTACTAACACACATTTGCTTCTCTCGACTCAGGAGTATAAATAAGTACCTAGTCATTGACTGGGGTCCTAAGCGGCCATCGGCTGTGACGTAACATCAGCCACTGGGGTCCTGGTGAGACTTCGGGTGCTCACACCACAGTTGGCTTTACAAGTTGGTGCTCTTGCGAGTGCCTGGCCTGGCTCCAGAAGTTTGCTAGTGCAGGCCCAGACTTCCATGAGTAGCGCACAGAGCCCAGCTTAACAGCTGGGGCGTAACCTCTGAGAGGCAGCTCCTGACATTTAGGATTTTTTAGAAATGTGACTCAATGGAACCAGGAGCTTCAACATACTACCAATACTGATCTTCAACAAAGATGGGGCGATGTAAGTCTGATGTCTGACGTCCTTCGTTGTCGCCGCCTTCAGTGGTTAGGACATGTTGCCCGAATGCCTGCAATCAGATTACCAAAGAAACTATTATTTGGGTGGCTGTCACATTCTAGACCAGCTAGGATGGAAAGACGGATCCAGGCTGACTTGAAGTTGTTAAAACTAGAGAATTGGTATCACCTGGCATAGTAACGTCCAAAATGGTGAGCTTCATGTCAGGATGAAGTTACACGTACCTCTACTGAACGATCCTTTTCATGTGCTGTGTGTTGCCGCTTCTTTCGCAGTCATTCAGGTATGAAACGGCACAAGTGGATTGTAGAACGCCAACTGCCTCTGTGTGAACACCAGGCGCAGTGCAATGTACCAAGTGCCATCAGTGGCTGAGAAGTAGAGGTGGACTGGCAGCACATAAATGTTTAAATGTGTCTTCTTCTTCTTTGACTGTGTCATCATCATCGACTCTATTATCGATCCGATCATCATCACTTGCCTCCATTGATTGTACCTCGAGTCGGATACCAGAGCCTGATAGGACATGCTGTTGCTGCCATTGTAGTCAATGTGGACGGTGCTTCAAATCCAAGCCAGGATTCCAAAGGCATAACTGTCATCGTGGCAAACGCTGTTCAGAAAAGACAGCAGTCAACTTCCCCTGTCTTGCACATGTGGAAGACGTTTGCGGTGACTCAAGGACATACAGAGACATAAGCGCAGATAGTAACTACCTCGTCTTTCAGCTCCCCATATATGGGGGCGACGTGGCCAGACACTGGCAGCTGTAGTCAAGTCGTGTGTGTGTGTGTGTGTGTGTGTGTGTGTGTGTGTGTGTGTGTGTGTGTGTGTGTGTGTGTGTGTGTGTGTGTGTGTGTGTGTGTGTGTACATCCATACATTTTGCTGTAAATCTCCTTGACAACAATTCATTCCTATCGTGCTCTTCCTTTTCCTATCACAACATCACGATGCTTCCAACACGACATTTCAATTACTCCTTATTGTGTACATCTCCATACCTTGAGCCGCTGTTTCTGTTGGAACGTCCTAAGAGTACTATGTAGATGCTGATAATCATATGACAATTGTTCAACTCGTCTGTACAAAAAACAAATTCAATTAGCCACTAATAATCAATCAAATTGTGCAACAAATTTTTTAAAGTTTTGGACAAAGTATACATACATGGCATAGAGTACTATTATTAGTTTGTAAAGTTGTTTGTCAGTCTGTAAGCTTGTTTGTCCATCTGTCTGTACATATACATGATGATATGCTTCATGTATCCGTCTGTCTGTCTGTGTGTGTCCAATCTTGCTATGACTCTAAAGTCCTGTCCACACTACACCAAAATGGATCTTACTGATCACAATCCAATCGGGATAGCGAGCGTCCACACTGCACTTTGAAAACGCTACTTCTGCCTCATTTTCGGTATCATGTGACTGATGACCTATACGTACGTGTGGGTTCTTTGCTTGTGGAAAGTGTTAATAGACGTAAGTGAAGAGGGTTAGATGTTCCGACTACACGCGTAGCATACATGGAGGTAACGCCGACCATTTCTAATTGGATTCAACCAATCGAGATCAAAACCACCTCTTAATGTAGACTGGATTTATCGAGATTGGATCGCGATCCAGTTGCCAGTGTGGACAGGGCTTTAGTCTTCTAAGAACTGGCTAATAACTATTTTAATTAAAGCAAGCTTTGCTTTCTACGCTTGACAATGTCACTTTACATAACAGACCTGTAGCCTGGCTTCAGAAGTGGCTGGTGTGTAATACACCAAAATGGACCAATGACATCACATACATGTTACTTTTTAGCCTTTCGAAATATATATATTTACTAGCTGATTAGCCCATTCTTCGTCTGGGCAACTTATGTTAATTAACACAAATTCCCACGTATATATAATTGGGGCATCATACAATTCGCTTATTGGGTGGAGAAAACACAAAATACCGGATAATATGTAGCCCTGTATAAGTGACCAAGTATTCGCTTGCAGCTGCTTTGACAGTCCCGATCTAGAAGGAGTTTTGTGATCCGTCGACGGGCTTATGTTCTGTGCTTCACGCCATCCAGCAGCTTTGTCGTCTCTTTCCTTCTGTAATGTCAACTTTTACGAACTAGAGACGAACAACAACGCATAGATGCGGGGACCTGCGAACGACACCATGCAGTTGCTATTTCAAAGTGAGAAAGGCTGCGTGCTAATATAAAGGTGGAGCGAAAAATTACAGCGGTTTGCAAGCTCATGAGGAACAAACATTTTGTGACGTTACAACCTACAGACAAACGCCAGCACAAAGCAAAGTACAAGAAACCAGTCACCGCCACACAAGGGCACTAGTTGCTCTTCAAAGTAGAAAAGGTCGCGTGCTTTAGGAGTGAAAAGGAGCAGATAGCGGTTTGCAACCATTTGTATATACCATACGGAACAAACAATCATACAGCTGCCTCCATGAAGCACTTTTCTTTAGATATATAGACACTATAATTAAAACATATTATATAGAAAGGATGAGAAATGTAGGGATTGCATGAAAACAATAGAGAGAATTTGACATAAGTGCGCATACAAAATTTAGAGGTGCGTTATGCGTACTATACATATATACAGACTTGGACAAAATTATAGGGACACCTGGCATTTTTGTGTCTAGTCTAACTTTGGCACTGAATTTTTCTCTAGCAAAACCAAATGTTTTTCGAATTTCTTTTCATGGATTGCGCCATTGTTAGTATGTAACATAGCTTGAGTTCAAGACTGCAGCTGTACTTACTACCTACTGCGCATCTAGTTTGCTTTGAAGAAGGAAGACGGCCATTCCTACTTTTCTTGTCTTTGTACACGTTCATCGCTCTTGGATGCTCATTCTTGGTATACAATCTAAGAATGCTCTGTAGTAGAGAGTGAAAGCAATTTTGTGGGTCCTCTTATCAACATTATGAAAAAAAGGCGAATCATCTGTTTTTGCGCATTGATTTCGCGCATGTCATCACAATTTGAATTGTTTTGCCATTTTAATCAATAAACAAACTTCAACCTATTCAAAAATCATGCGACACTAATTAATTACAAAAAAATCCTGCTAAGACAAAAACTAAAAAAGTTATAGCAACAAAAGAACATTGACATGCCACTTCCGGTGCACGTTTTATGTAGCAAAATCTCAAACTGCTACTGCCAAAATGTCAGCTGCACTAAAACCGCTGCCCTTGAGGCCGCCAAACTTAGGCGATAAGTTAGCCTGAACGTTCAGCTGCACGCAGTTGCAGAGTCTTGTTCCGTGCGATATTTCACGAGTTGCAGCGATGCCTCGAGGCAAACAGTCGTGTCCAAAAACGCGAGGAAAAATTGAAGCCCTTCACTCAGTTGGCCATTCTGTGCATCAGATCGCAGCTTTTGTCCGCCGCTCCAGGAATTTGATTCATCAGTGCCTGCAACGGCTTTCCCATGGCAGCAGCGATTATGAAAAACCACCTGGACGTGGGAAGGCAATGAGAATCCGGGAAGATCATCGACTGAAGAGAATGGCACTGTAGAACCGCAGAGCACCATCACGACTGCTCTCATATCAGCTGGCTGATGAAACCGGCAAGCAGGTGTCAAGTAGAACAGTCCGTCGTCGTCTCAGTGAGACAGGAGTCAACGCTCGGAGGCCTAGAAAAAACCCACTGCTAACAGAAAACCATCGGCGTTTGCGACTGGGATGGCAACCACTCACACACAATGGACTTTGGATGACTGGAAATCTGTTCTTTTTACAGATGAGTCAATAGTCAGCATAGGAAACGATGGTGCTCTGTACGTTTGGCATCGCAAAGGTGAGGAATTTCTCCCTGAATGTTGTGATCGTACGGTCCAGCACACGGCTAGTGTGATGGTGTGGGGATCGATGTGTTGGCATGGCGTGGGGTCTCTGGTGAAACTGGAAGGTCGTTTGGACAGCACGGCGTACCAACAGGTTCTGGAGGAGCACATGCTTACAGACGCAGCGGCACTGATAGGAGACGACTTTGTCTTCCAGCAGGACAACGTGCCAATCCACACGTCTCGGTCAACAAGACAACGGCTACACCAGCATGACGTCACACTGTTGGACTGGCCGCCAAACTCGCCTGATGCGAATCCAATCGAGAACTTGTGGCATGAACTCAAAGCTGCTGCCAACCGTCGCGAACCGAGAACTGCAGCTGAGCTCTGGAATGCTCTACAAGAGACGTGGCAGCAGATTCCAGCCGCGCGTGTCCGGAACTTGGCAGAAAGTGTTCCGCGACGTTTGGACGCAATCAGGAGGGCGAGAGGCGGGAATACTCAGTACTGAGGAACTGGTGAAGGGCTTCAATTTTCCTTCGCGTTATTAAAACCAGTTTTTTTAAAAGCCACTAAACAAAATCAGAGAGAGTCTAACTTACACGCTTACGCAGTCATGACGTTATACACTTTTAGGTCTCGTTTTCTGCAATGCGAAACGTAAAGAAAACAATTTAGTGTCTACAGTATTCTCAAGAAACCTAACAATCAACGCGGTAACTAGTAAGTTCTTAACAATATTGATAGTTGGTAAATTGTGACCTAATTATTGTGTTACTACATACCCACAGCGGGGTGTCCCTATAATTTTGTCCAAGTCTGTATATATACACTGGATCAAAAGTGGACCTTCACAGCTGAGCAGGCGGTTCGTCGGAACCCCCAAACCCCCACGCCTTCGGGCCTGCATAATATATATCCACTAAACCATTTGTCTGTCTGTCATATATATAAAGCTAATACATGTGAAACTAAAGTAACAGTGTCACAACTACAGCAAAAGATTACACAAATACATAACAAGTAGAACTACAAATAGACTCTACAGCTAAGTACTGTCTGTCTATCTGTATGTATGTATGTATGTACGTCCATTTGTTTGTCTATCCGTCTGTCTGTTTGCTTGTCTGTCTGTCCGTCCGTCTGTCTGTCCGTCTGTCTGTCCGTCCGTCTGTCTGTTCATCTGTCTATCTACCCATCTACCATCCCTCCTCTCATTCCACAAATCTCACAGTTTGGCGCTCTGCTTCCTGGAAGGTGGTTCTTTAGCGACCATCTGCTCCAACCTCTGAATATCAGAGAACAACTCCTCTAATTTACCCTCAATTTCCTGCTCAAGTTGAGGCGAATACGAGTGCCCTAGAGATGATATGTGACTCTCAACTTCCATCAACAATCTGCAAACACAAACAAAAATCTGAGGTCGCAAGAAGAAAACGAAATACGAAATTAGTTTTGTTGTTTACTTGTTCGCTTTTTGATATAATGATTCCATTGACGAAAGGCAGAGGAAGACGCTCACAAAGGCTAGAATATCAACGAGCCACGTTCTTAAAATTAGTACATTGCCCGGATAATTGCAATTCCCGGATTTCAGGTAACATTTTGATTATTTATTAAAATTTGAGGATAAGTTATAAGTTAGAAAACAAAACAATTAAAAGTATACAATTAATAAATAAATAACTGATATTATTAATTATTTAAATTACAATAAATATATAACTAATTAATCAAATTTATTTTTATTATAAATATTTTGTTGGTTACTATGTATAACAGTTAATCCTTAAATTAATTAAATGTAACTACACGTGATCTAACATATAACAATTTATCTATTGCTACACCGGTAAATATTGTTGTTAACTGTAGACAGCAAACCACATTTCTGCTCACAAACTGTGTATGTTTATAACAAAATTTCCATCTAGCAGCACATCATACTGTATGCAGCAATCCTACACAACAAGCAGCTGTTACAACAATCATTCTTAGCAGACACTTGTCTAGTCAGAGAAGCATAGATACACACAAAAATGGAAAGATAAGTACATGTGATGGTTTTGATAAAGGAAACTTGTTCTTCACTGTCCTCGAGCACAGTAAGCTTGATAGCAACTTGGAGTGTTAGGTAAGTTGTATATGTAATACTGTCCACAATTGATCACTTCAACACTAGTCTGCCTGAAACAACAATTACCGCTGTAACTAAAGCAAACTGTTGAAATTTTTTGACCAATAACATTTGGGTGAGATCCTTTTAACCATCCTGATGCAGCAGTTCCACAGTATTTCTCCGATGTGCACTTCTCTGGCATAGCTCCACCTATTGTAGGACTGAATGAATGCCAGCCTGGTGTGAAACCATGTTGATTGGATGGATGACCTGTATAATCACAGTGAACACCTGTCTTAGAATGATGCTCAGATGTTTGTCTCCAAGTTTCATTTAAAACACGATGATTCCCTGGTAAACATTGACTGGGGAGATTAGACAATTGATGTAAATCCTGCTCATCCCCTTTTATTCCTTTCATTCCTTTGTTTCCTTTCCTTCCTTTTCCTCCTTGTAACCCAATCTCCCCCTTTCCACCCTTCCCTCCTTTAAAACCAGGATATCCTCGTTCACCTTTGTCTCCTTTTATTCCTTTCATTCCTTTTCCTCCTTGTAACCCAATCTCCCCCTTTCCACCCTTCTCTCCTTTAAAACCAGTATATCCTTGTTTACCTTTGTCTCCTTCTTCTCCTTTTTCTCCTCGAGGGCCCAAAATTCCTTGCAGTCCACCGACTCCCCTCTTTCCTCTTTGTCCTTTCTCTCCTTTCTCCCCACTCACTCCCATGTCTCCTTTCCTACCTGCTATTCCACGTGGACCCTGTTTACCTGCTGATCCCTTACTGCCAGGTTCACCATTCCTTCCTGCTTCGCCGTTCCTTCCAGCTGGTCCTGCCAATCCTGTTGAACCATCTTTTCCTGATGAACCTGGCAATCCAATTGGACCGTCCCTTCCTGGCAAACCATCTCTACCTGGCAAACCATCTTTTCCAGACAAACCTGGCAATCCGTCTCTTCCTGGTTGACCTGGTATACAAATTGCTGATTCTGGTTTGCACATCTGTTTGATCAATGACCCAAATACGTGTGTAATGTTGATTGTAACTTGTGACGACTGACTGGGAGATTCTTCCGACCTCTTCCCTCTTTCTCCTCCATACTCAGACAACGTCTCATAAACCTGCTTCATTTCCTCTTTTTCTACTTGAAGTTCCTGCAAGTCCAACTGCAACTTCTCTACGGTTTTCTCAAATCTTTTCTCCTGAACACTGAGCTTCCACAACAGAAAACCGCTAAACACAAAATTGCCCACAACTAACGATAGAAACAACGCAATCGTCCATCTGCCGCTTGGGCCACAATTTCGTTGCAAAACTTTACAACTCTCGTCCACTTCGCTGCTGCTCATTGCATGCGCTATCGTCGTCGTTCTCTTACTAGACTCGTAGGTACCCAGTCCTTTCTTCGCGCGACGTCACTGAGTGTGCAATCAAAGCGATGCAATGCGCATGACCGACCACGTGACGCACCAGTAATATTAGTTGAAGGTCGAAGAAAAATTCAAAGATTTTACTATAGATAAAAAATAATTAGGAGGACATAGCCTGCTAGAAAAGAAGCTTGTAGAAGTTCAAGAAAACTGTACACATGACGTACTTATCATATCCGGGATACAACCTATAACATGTCCCGTATGCAAGTTTGTGCGTGTTTTTGTACTCTCTTCTGTGTTCTCGTCGCTATGTCGGGTAGCATGAGTTGGCGCGACTTCAGTATCCCCAACCTGGTTTTGCACGTGGTCTTGTAGCTACTATGACTTCTCGTACTACACAGCAACTTCTGTAAACTGTTCCGATTCATTGTAGGACAGATGGACAGACACATGGACAGACAAACGGACAGACAGACATATGGATGGACAGACAGACAGATAGACAGAAGGACAAACAGACAGACAGACGGACAGACACACAGATGGACAGACAGAAGGACTGACAAACAGACAGACAGATGGATGAATGGAGGCAACAGTTGGTGTATGTCAGTTGTTATGATGTGTTTTGTGTTATTAGATGTTAGTGGTGCTGCTCATATGATTGGGGACATTGTGACGGGTGTGAAGCCTGCATTGGCTGAAGGGAGGCCAATGGAACCGATGGCTGACGACAGAGATGGTGCAGGAAGATATCAGTTTTTGTCTGAGGTGCTTCGTTGGAGAGCACAAACGACTCCTGATCACGTGCTTTTTACGTTACTGAATGAAAAGGTGTGTGTATGTGTGCATGTGTGTGGCTGTCTTTTGTCTGTTCGTCTGTCTGTCTGCTTTCTATCTGTCTCTTGTTTGTCTATCTGTCTGTCTGTTGTCCCGTCTGTCTCTTGTCTGTCTGTCTTTTGTTTGTCTGTCTGTCTGTCTGTCTGTCTGTCTTTCTGTTTTGTTTATATGTGCATGTGTGTGCTGACAACTATCAATTATGCCTGCTCTTAGGGTGCTGTAGCGCGAACTATGACCTGCATGCAGTTGATGAAGAAAGCAGAGAGAATTGGAGCTGCTTGCTTGGAGAGAGCAAACCTGAGGTCAGGAGACCACGTAACTCTTCTTTATCCTCCAGGTTGGTGAAGTGTGTGTGTGTGTGTGTGTGTGTGTGTGTGTGTGTGTGTGTGTGCCCGTAAATCGTGAGTCTTACGATGAAATCGTGAGAGTTGAGAGGTCTGTAATATACGTATGTACAACAAAAAGTAGTTTGTTTCAGGATTCAAGTGCGGACTAGGTATGATTTCTAAAGTTGGTCGTTTCCATTCAACCCGCTGACAAAGCAAGTAAAGTAAAGTAAGAATTGGTGCTTGCAGCAATGCAAGTGTGCAAAGCCCGTAGAAATAGAATTCTATCGTATAGAGATAATACTGAAAAAGTATGACCCCTCAACAGAAGATGACCCGAATGCTTAGTGACCCCTGCAGATCACTGAATTTCAAACTTATGGCCCCCATTGAAAATTACCGCCCGCCTTTCCCCCCCCCGGACACAATATGACTGGCCCTTAAATTTAGTCTTTCGTTCAGTGTATATTGCTCATTGTATTACATACAGCTTGCATAGAATTGCAGTGGGGAGATTATAACGGTCGGACATCAGACATTTGTCTTCCTGCCAGAATGTAGGAATGGTGTAGATATATTGTAGTTTGTGTTGTCTGTTGTAGCTGATGTATTTGTAGTCTGTTGTAGCTGATGTATTTGTAGTCTGTTAGCTGTACGTCTTACGTCTTAGGTTTTTATGTTTGCCCCAAGAGGGAATTGTACCTTTTAGGTGCAACAGAAATATATCATTCATTCAGTTGTCCGACCAAACACACTGATGTTGTAGTTGCATGGACATCATATCCAGCCACAAGGGTAATGCAAACCTGGTAGATCAAATAGAACGTATCCGTAGATTGAACTCAGTTGGATGCTGGTAAACAGAGTACAGTACTGTAGACGTCGCCAACAAAAAGGGAAAATCTACTTACAGGCGATACTTAATTAATTAATTATTTATATAATTTGGTGTAAAATTTATTTATTGTGGTATAATTAATTATATATAATTAATAAAGTTAATTTCAAAATAATTAGATAATAAAGTTAATTTAATTAATAATCAATGTTTATAATTAATTTTATAAACGGTTCTTGTGTCCAAGTACATTGAGTGATGTCCGACCCACGTACAAACGTTACAATCCTCACTGGAATCGACTAATTTATTCATCCGTACTTGAATTTGAGAAGCTGCTCTGGTATCCTGTAATGCAGCATAGGGTGTTATGTAACCCATAGATCATGTGCATCTCGTGTGAACAAACACTGTGCTATGAGTTCATGTGCTGTGTGTGGTTCTCAGGTGCTGTTGATGTACGAGTTCCATCAGTAGTTGCCGAGAAGGGGTCAGTCACTTTATCGTGCATCACCGATGAGACTGTGATTCGATGGACGAAAGGACCGAGTCAGACTGTAATACATAGTGGCAGGCTTAGACTCCGTAGTGACAGCAAGGAGTTGGATATTCTCAAAGTACAAAAATCAGACGAAGACACCTACTATTGTTACACCAGGAACACAAATGGTATCATACATAGTCACCATGGTAGAATGGTTGTGATTGGTGAGCGTACATTTGTGTGTATTTATGTAATCTAGACATGCTAGTTATTGTGTTTTTTGTAGTTCCACCGACTGTTCGTGCACACGGTGCGTTTGCACTCGAAGGCAAGAGTGTCAATCTTCGCTGCACTGGATCTAACTTTTTTACTGTTTCGTGGAGGTTTAATGGTGTGGAGTTGCATGGAAAGTCGACTTCTAGATACTCATTTGATGGTGACAGTGGAGAGAGTCTGACGATATTGAATGTGACAAAGGCAGATAATGGAACGTACAATTGTTTGGCCTCAAACATGCTATTCACTGTATCTGCATATGCAAATCTTAGTGTCCATTGTAAGACATCTAATTGTCGTAATTGCTGGTAGACACAGAAAATGCTGACATGAGTTGCAGTGATTTGTCTGTTTGTTTGTCTGTTTGTTTGTCTGTCTGTCTGTATGTATGTATGTATGTATGTCTTTCTGTTTGTGTTGGTCTGTTTGTCTGTCTGTTTGTCTGTCTGTGTACGTGCATGTGTGCGTGTGTGTGTGTGTGTGTGTGTGTGTGTGTGTGTGTGTGTGTGTGTGTGTACGTGCGTGTGTGCGTGTGTGTGTGCTTGTTGTGGGTGTATATAGGACTTGCTTGTCAAGTAGAAATCATGCATATGCGCTCTAGCTGCATGATGTTGATGATGATGATGATAATGATAAACGTTTATTTACCACGAAACCATTCAGTCCAGAGGACTGTTCAAGTATGGTACTCTAGCACAACCACAGCTACAACACATATACAGTACAGTCTCGACAAAAACAGTCATATATACAGTATACTGTATCTACATGATAATGGAATCAATTTTAGTTTATACACGTACTTCTATTTTATTCTATAAACAACAATATCTATTTTAACTATTTCTTGACTCAATGACTGACTTTGGTAGATAATTCAATCCACACTTTGGTACATGTTAAAGTATTGACTACAAAGCGATAAAACTAAAGCTGTACATGTTGCTCTGTATAAGCCAAAGGTGTGATATAGTATCGTCATCATGATTCTGCTTGTTTGTTTGTTTGCTTACTCTAATTGCCTAACACTTCGTTAACCTGTCTGTCAGTCTTTAAAGTACCTGTTACTGTATGATGTCACTGTGCCACTCTGTTGTTAATTGAGCTGCCTGTCTGTTGATCATCTGGTCTGCATGCTGACTGTCATATACTCTTCTGTAGTTGCACCAAAGGTCTTAGCAGAACCACAAGATATACTGTTATGCCGATTGGATTCTCAGCTGTGCTTCGATGCATTGGAAAAGCCATGCCTCATGCTCAAGTTAGTTGGTTGAAGGACAACAAGTCTATTTCTGCAGACACTCGATTAGTGCAAGAGAATGATGTGTTGCTTTTTATGAAACTTCATGCAAACGATAGTGGAGAGTATCGCTGCTTGTTGAAAAATGCCATCGGAACAACATCATCACGACCAGCTATCCTTCAAGTTATTGGTATTGATACATTGATAATTACTATTTACTAATTGCTATTTCAG